>NW_015506495.1:136916-137803 GCF_001515645.1 Sinocyclocheilus grahami | reverse complement strand
TATATATTCTTTTTATATATATATATATATATATATATATATATATATATATATATATATATATATATACAGTAGGCTGTAAACTTTGTTGAATGATTGACTTGACAAATGCTGAATCAAATAATTAAATATTTTCTCATCAGAAATGCCCCGTTTTTATTTTATTCAATTTTCAATTGATCAATTCCTTTTTTTGAACAAGCATGGTCTACTCAAAAAATATATTTGAGTACTTTACATGTTGATCTCTCATAACATACTACAGGAACCCTTAATTCTATTCTATTCCAGCAGAGGTCACTGTGATTACAGCAACACGTGTTACAAATAACCATAGTAAACATGAGAGGTAGTAGTGTAAGTCAGTAATAAAGAACTATTATTTTCATTTTCAGCCAATGATATGTTTTGTTACAAAAAAAACAAGCTAGATTCACTGATTAAGTTGTCATAGTAGTAAGTGAATCCGAGGAGACATTAAGGGAGTAGTTCATCCAAAGAAGTCGTTATTTACTCACCCTTATGTCATTCCAAACCCATATAACACTGGGCGTTTCTATTAAACATAAAAGGAGTTATGTTCACACTGCTCTTTTTTTCATTTTTTCATATAGTGACCATAAGTTCTGAAACTGACACAAAACACCATCAAAGCAAATGTAACCTCCAAATCTTAATCACCAAATCTGGTGGTTCACTTTTGTGTTTTGTAACCTATTGTGACACTGTTTGAATATGTAGAAGTTTGAATGAGATATAGTTTTACATTTTGGGTGAATTATTCCTTTAATGCTCAGCAATACAGGTGCATCTCAATAAATTAGAATGTGGTGGAAAAGTTCATTTATTTCAGTAATTCAACTCAAATTGTGAAACTCGTGTATTAA
>NW_015506495.1:129777-136653 GCF_001515645.1 Sinocyclocheilus grahami | reverse complement strand
GTTTTGAGTTGATTAGCTGATTGGCATGTCACCATATTCTAATTTGTTGAGATAGTGAATTGGTGGGTTTTTGTTAAATGTGAGCCAAAATCATCACAATTAAAAGAACCAAAGACTTAAACTACTTCAGTCTGTGTGCATTGAATTTATTTAATAAACAAGTTTCACAATTTGAGTTGAATTACTGAAATAAATGAACTTTTCCACGACATTCTAATTTATTGAGATGCACCTGTATGTTCACCATCATATGTCACTGGAATCGGATTTAATAGTGTGTCTTGTACTCTTTAGCTCAGAGGACAGGAACCTGGCTCGGGAGCCAAACCTGTCTCTTTAACAGAAATCATGTACCCCAGGTCTTCCACTCTTTACCAAGAAATTATCTATGAAAAAATTAGACACATCACTAGGGTTCAGCTTTCTGCAGAAAAAAAAGCCAATTGCAACTCGTTTGCTTGTTCAGTGCTATTTGCAACTATTGCTATTTTTTTAATTGTTTTCAATGGGAGTTTTCAGTGTTCAATGGGAACATTTCGTACTTCCACTTTTGCCGCACAGACCTTTTATGTTCTATAAATGTTTCGTATTTATGTATGATACTCAGTGCAGCTTTCGGTGGGCGGAAAAGTTTGAAATGATTAATAAAGAAACATGGATGAATGAGAAAGTAAAGAGATGTGCTTGATATTAAAAATAAATATTAAAAGAGCAATAAGCCAAGAAAGAGAACTGAATCCGCTACTGACAGGATTCTTTCTGTGTGCGCACTCCAAGTGGAACATCGACAAACATATTTTTTCCCAGGCTATAGTGTTTTTTTCAATTGTTTTCAATGGGAGCGCCGCGTTTTTTTTTAAATACCAGGAGCTGCCGAGAGCTGAGCATCTTTTTGCGCTGAGCGTTTGGCGTTTTTTTTTCGCTCATCACTGTCACTTTTTTAGTCAGCAACCAATCACAGTGAGGATGGGCGGAACAAATTCCAGACTGACCAACCGCCACATCGTACAACAGCGACAGACGACAACAAGAAGCACAATAACAAAACAAAATCATTTAAAACAAGGGCCAAAGCAAGTACTTTATATTGTGTCAACATGTTTATACTCATAAATAAACTATCTTCGAAATCAGATACTAGTTACACTTCCACGGATATTCCGTATCATAGCAGCCAAAGCGCCTCAACCCAGATAGCTAACACACGTAGGCCCTACGTCTGCAAGATGTCTGTTAAAGATCGCTTCATCTGGAAAGCATCTGCTGTGTACAAACATCTAATAGACGTCTTTAAGATGTCAGTTTTACATAGATTCTAAATCATAAACATCAAAAAGACATTTTCTAAACGTCTATTTGACATCTGAAGAGACCCCCCACATGATTGTTAAGCGCTTTGGGTGTACAACAATACACAATAAAGCGCTATATAAATGCATCATTCATTCATTCATCTGATAGGAAACATCCTATTGACGTCTTGCAGATGTAAATGCAGACATCAATAGACGTCTCCGAGATGCACATATCAAGGAACTAAAAAACAAACAAAAACGCTGCGATGCAGAAATGCTCTCAAGCGATCACAGGTAGGTGTTTTCTGCAGAGCACCTGGTGTTCTGTTGGATAAAACACTTTGGTGGACATGCGGCATAAGTCTTCTGCACACCTAAATGGTCAAATACACACAGCCAGTCTCAGTGACATCACAATGAGATGCATTCTAAAAAGTTTCACGCCTTCACTCTCATATATCAGCTGAATTCTTTCTCGAGCTCAGTGTGTCTGTAATTGCAGAATGGAAAGGTAAGTTCAATACCGACGGTCGAGTGAAGTTTCATTTCGACTTTGCGGGTTGCGTACACTAAACGCAATTCCCGCAAAGGACTTGACGTGTCTGCTGCTTCAGTTGTCTCGCGAAGCAGCATCCGGTTACTGGCACAGACTGGCAACCGTTTTACTTATGCACACCCTATGGTGAGGCGCTATCGCACACATACTGTAGACAGGGTGTAAGGCTGGCGCCGAGGAGCCCTAGGCAAACACGTGAAGCTGGCCCGCTCCACAACATATAGAATTGGGTGGAGGAGGGAGCATTTCGTGGGGGACCACAAGTGAAACAGACATTCACCAAAACAATTACCCGTATTATAACTGAAATAGACCAAGTTCTGTAAAGTTCTGTGATATATTAAAACAGATCACCAATACAAGATTCAGATAAATGAATTAACTACACAAAAAGCATTATGCCTACTCACTTCCTAAACCAGGTTTATAGAGGGTGAAATCTGCACATAGTCAATTGACTAGTAATACATACCCAAGACTGATGACATGATGAAATAAACTTGATGCTGAAAAAGGATGAGGTACATTGACACTGGAGAGGCTAGACTAGAATAATCTTCTTCATTTGTTGGGCTTTTTTTTGGTGGTTTGTAATTCATCATAAATTTTGCATGTTCATGACAGGCCTTCTTGAGTTTGTTCATCTGACATTGTCTACACAAGTTTATATTTACAGTTTGAAGAGCCAAACCCCCTTTAGGAACTACTACTGCAACCTGACAATAACAGTCCAACATATCCATCAATACATCCAACAGCAACCCATAACATTTCATGAAGTATTGAGTAATATACAACATCCAGCTTGAAGCATTGTTTTCTGTGTCTCTTCAGTGCAGAAATCCATCATTGAAGTGGAAATGCAGGGTAAGTATATGGAAAACTGAGGCCGGGAGCCTTTGAAAAAAAGAAAAACTATAGTCTAGGTTTTCTCAGCACAAATTGAATATGTGTTATCTTCCTGAGGTGACAGATTTGTAGTGTGTCAGATTTGTGAGCGTTGCATTTTCTAAACATCAAGTTTTTCTTCATATCATATTCCTAAATCAAACAGTTCTATCATCTGTCTTTTACTTCATATTTTTCATTGTCTCTTCTTTAGTTGTGCTGTAATCTTTCATTCAGAAGGACATTTATTGATATCCATGTAGATAATGAAAAGTGTCAGGGGTCTGGGTCTGGTGTTCTCCCTCTCACCACCAGAGGTCGCCACTTCCCATCCTCCCGGACTCCGTTACCTTGACTCCACACACCTGTGCACACTCTCACACACATACAGCTGTTGCCCATCCTGAGGGCTATTTATACGCCTTCCCTACGCCTTTCTGGGCGG
This sequence comes from Sinocyclocheilus grahami, assembly GCF_001515645.1. NCBI lineage: Eukaryota > Metazoa > Chordata > Actinopteri > Cypriniformes > Cyprinidae > Sinocyclocheilus > Sinocyclocheilus grahami. Next base: position 133,469 of record NW_015506495.1, on the reverse strand, counting down.
ATTATTAAGTGTGTTACATGGACTGATGCAAGCCAGAAGTGGCCATATTGTGTTAGAGTCTGCTTTCTGTTCTGAGCCTGTGTGTCAGAGTCTTAGCTCTGTTTGTGTTTTCTGTTTTGATTTTGACTTTGTTTTCCCCTGCAGTCAAATAAACCTGCATTTGGACCCAGACCCCTTGTTTACACGGTGTGTTTCAGTGACAGAAAAGGATGCTTTGGGATCAGCATTTATAGGCATTCTACTGTAAACTCTATTGGGGTTAGACAACACGTGTCAGGACCTACTCATTGTCATAACCATACTTTAGATTTAATACTCTCACATGGAATTGATGTTGATGGCATTGAAATTCTGCAGCAGAGCAATGATATCTCAGATCATTATCTAGTCTTGTGTATACTCTATATAGTTAAAGTTGCAAATTCAAATCATACTTATCTGACCGACATCCATTCGTAGCAGTGAATGAAAAAGTATTATATTGTTCACAAGTACCGTATGGAGTACCATAAGGCTCAGTACTAGGACCATTGCTTTTCATGCTTTACGTGCTACCCTTGGGAGATATCATCAGGAAACATGGTGTTAGCTTTCACTAATTTTTCACTTATGCTGATGATACTCAGCTCTATATTTCTTCATGGCCTGACAAAACATACCAATTCGCAAAACCAACAGAATGCATAGCTGATATAAAATCCGGATGACTAGTAATTTCCTACTGCTAAATTCTGAAAAAAAAACAGAGGTGTTAATTATTGGATAAAAAAACTGCTGCATGTAATAATCTAGAACACTAACAATTGATGGCTGTGCTGTCAGTTCTTCGTCATCAGTTAGGAAAGTAGGTGTGCTATTTGATAGCAACCTTTCTTTTGAAAGTCATGTTTCTAGCATTTGTAAAACCAAATTTTTCCAAAATAGATCTATATATATAAGTTACAACCTGCGTGCTTAATAAACTAACTCCATCTGGTCCAAAATGCAGCAGCTAGAGTTCTTACAAGAACCAGGAAGTATGACCATATTAGCCCCGCTCTGTCAACACTGCACTGGCTCCCTATTAAACATCGTAAACATTTTAAAGGGGTCATGCCTTTTTTATTATTTTGTACTGTTCTCTGAGGTCCATAATGTTATCAAGATTTTTACATCAAATAACATCATAATTTAGAAGTAATAAGCTATTTTTTGTCCTGTTATGACCCCCCTCACCTGTACACTCTGTTTGAATAGGCGGCAACAAATTAATTTTATTCAACATATCCTAGCTTTTTACAGAAAATATTCAGATGTAACCCCTTTTGTAATCATTAACATTTTCATAAGTAACTATAATTTAAATACACATTTTGTTGTCAGTAACTGTAATGGATTAGTTACATTTATTTTGTTATTAAATTACGTTACACCATTGCATGTAACTAGTTATTCCCCAACACTGTGTCCACTATATATTGTTTCTGCGCTTATGCCGGTTATAAACTCCATGATTTTCAAAGTCATCGGATCGCTGTTTCTTTCAAACTACACGACTATTTTGGGTATCATGCTGTGGTTTGCACGTTACTCAACGAAACGGCGACTCCTTATTCCGAGGTCACCGCAGCCACCAGATCCAGTCTGTATCTAGATCAGATGGTCACTGAAGTCATCTGGATCCAGTCCGTATCCAGTCCCTGAATGTCAGCGGAGACCATGTCAACTAGACAAACCCTAGAGACAGGTCCCCTATGAAGACCTCGTTGACCACAAGACCATGAGAACCATAGTCCTCTGCTCAGTCTGACATGCATTGCAGCCTGGAATTAAACCACACCATGTTGGTTGCATCTGGCCAGAGGAGAACTGGCCCCCCGACTGAGCCTGGTTTCTCCCAAGGTTTTTTATTTTTCTCTATTTCTGTCACAGATGGAGTTTTGGTTCCTTGCCGCTGTCGCCTTTGGCTCGCTTAGTTGGGGATACAATTTCTGGCTACATTGTTGATTTGACTGCACAGACACTATTGGAAAATAACTGAACTGAGCTAGACAGTGACATCACTGAATCAACAATGAACTGACTTTAACTGATAAACTGGCTGCTTTCTATTATCCTCTTGCATTATCAGCACACGTTTTTCCAGTTTAACACTGTAAAGCTGCTTTGACACAATCTGTATTGTATAAAGCGCTATATAAAAAAGGTGACTTGACTTGACATTTCTGTTATAGAGATGTGCAAGCTGTGAGTGAGTGAGTAGCAAATTGACTCCATCTAGTTTTAGCTACTGACTAAAAAACAAAATAGCTAGAAGCAGGGGCTTACTTCTGACACACTTTGACCCCTTGGCTAAAATACATGATATAGTTCACTCAGCTGCTATGTGTTTTACTTTGGTGGTCAGTGTTTAGCTTGTTAGCTTCAGTCATTATCTCCTGCTGATAGATGCCATAACTACACAATTATGCCAGCTAAAAGCATGTTTATCTTCTTAATTAGCCTTTATCAGCAGAACTGGGCATCAATAAGTTCATCAGAAAACATATATTGTAAATAACTGTTTTAAATAAATCAGTTTAAGTATTTTGGAGACTTCCTTTCGAAAACATAAAAAATGTTTACTGATCCCAAACTTCTGAACAGTGTGTTCATGGTATGTAATGTCTACATGCCAGAGACTCTTTACTTTTGAGAAATCATCATTACGATGTTCTTATTTTCAGTTCCAATTATTAATAACTTATACATTTATACATTTAACATGTGTCTTCCTCACACAAAGTTAAAGGAAAGTTCTGCCCTTTAGCCCTGTTTTGTGCATTCTAGTTGTGTAGTTGTGTTTATTTGTTGTGCCTTGTGTTTTAATGCAGTCTTTTTCACTCGCAGTGAATTTCAAGAAACAAGCGGCTCTTTGTTTTGTGTGCCAGGCACCCTCTCATGCATCGCAATAGATTGGAAGACCCTCATCTTCCCTCTGTCCTTCTTTTACCTTTTCTTTTTCTATCATTCTATCTCTTATACTCTCCTATTTCTAATAATCTGATTAATGTGATTAGACTGGTATCCAATAAAAATCAGTCACGATTTGCATCATGTACTATTAAACATGAATTACCCTTGCGGTATAGGATGAGTTCAGTGAGGGCACTCAAGTAGAGGAGAGCCCTGCAACTGCCTCAGTAAATGACTGAGGGAACATTCCCTTGGATGGCAGCATAGTGACCCTCTCTTTCACTCTTTGTTACACACTTTCTTTCACGCTGGCTTTGAAAAGGGACAATTGTGCAAAACATCCTGCTGGGACGATGGCATAATGGTTTCAGTGTGAGACAACTTTCCCTGGACATTCTGTCATCTGGGTGGCAAGAGTTATTATGTTAAGGCTTGAGGAATAGCCCTGTTTCCCATAAAAATGTCAAATGCAAACATACTTTCCGCTTCTACTCAACCATGTGTAGTATAAACATTACCACTGAGTGCAATATATCAAGCTACAAAACAAAAGACTAGGTTTCCCAAAAATTAAAATTCTGTCATTATTTAATCACTCTCATGTCATTCACACCTGTATGCTGCATTTTTCATCTTTACATACATCCATTTAATGAAAATGTATAATGACGTTGGATGTTACGCTCTAAAAAGCACAAAAAAGTATCATAACATATACAACTTGTATGTTATAATCCATGCCTTTTGAAAATGTATGC
>NW_015506495.1:89477-129343 GCF_001515645.1 Sinocyclocheilus grahami | reverse complement strand
TAAACTTTACTCGGTTCATTATAAGTAAGTGTGAACTCGTGAAACGCAATTCCCGCAAAGGACTTGACGTGTCTGCTGCTTCAGTTGTCTCGCGAAGCAGCATCCGGTTACTGGCACAGACTGGCAACCGTTTTACTTATGCACACCCTATGGTGAGGCGCTATCGCACACATACTGTAGACAGGGTGTAAGGCTGGCGCTGAGGAGCCCTAGGCAAACACGTGAAGCTGGCCCGCTCCACAACATATAGAATTGGGTGGAGGAGGGAGCATTTCGTGGGGGACCACAAGTGAAACAGACATTCACCAAAACAATTACCCGTATTATAACTGAAATAGACCAAGTTCTGTAAAGTTCTGTGATATATTAAAACAGATCACCAATACAAGATTCAGATAAATGAATTAACTACACAAAAAGCATTATGCCTACTCACTTCCTAAACCAGGTTATATGGGGTTACTAGAGGGTGAAATCTGCACATAGTCAGTTGACTAGTAATACATACCCAAGACTGATGACATGATGAAATCAACTTGATGCTGAAAAAGGATGAGGTACATTGACACTGGAGAGGCTAGACTAGAATAATCTTCTTCATTTGTTGGGCTTTTTTTTTGGTGGTTTGTAATTCATCATAAATTTGGCATGTTCATGACAGGCCTTCTTGAGTTTGTTCATCTGACATTGTCTACACAAGTTTATATTTACAGTTTGAAGAGCCAAACCCCCTTTAGGAACTACTACTGCAACCTGACAATAACAGTCCAACATATCCATCAATATATCCAACAGCAACCCATAACATTTCATGAAGTATTGAGTAATATACAACATCCAGCTTGAAGCATTGTTTTCTGTGTCTCTTCAGTGCAGAAATCCATCATTGAAGTGGAAATGCAGGGTAAGTATATGGAAAACTGTGGCCGGGAGCCTTTGAAAAAATAAAAACTATAGTCTAGGTTTTCTCAGCACAAATTGAATATGTGTTATCTTCCTGAGGTGACAGAATTGTAGTGTGTCAGATTTGTGAGCTTTGCATTTTCTAAACATCAAGTTTTTCTTCATATCATATTCCTAAATCAAACAGTTCTATCATCTGTCTTTTACTTCATATTTTTCATTGTCTTTTCTTTAGTTGTGCTGTAATCTTACATTTATTGATATCCATGTAGATAATGAAAAGTGTCAGGGGTCTGGGTCTGGTGTTCTCCCTCTCACCACCAGAGGTCGCCACTTCCCATCCTCCCGGACTCCGTTACCTTGACTCCACACACCTGTGCACACACTCACACACATACAGCTGTTGCCCATCCTGAGGGCTCTTTATACGCCTTCCCTACGCCTTTCTGGGCGGATTATTAAGTGTGTTACATGGACTGATGCAAGCCAGAAGTGGCCATATTGTGTTAGAGTCCGCTTTCTGTTCTGAGCCTGTGTGTTAGAGTCTTAGCTCTGTTTGTGTTTTCTGTTTTGATTTTGACTTTGTTTTCCCCTGCAGTCAAATAAACCTGCATTTGGACCCTGACCCCTTGTTTACACGGTGTGTTTCAGTGACAGAAAAGGATGCTTTGGGATCAGCATTTATAGGCATTCTACTGTAAACTCTATTGGGGTTAGACAACACGTGTCAGGACCTACTCATTGTCAAAACCATACTTTAGATTTAATACTCTCACATGGAATTGATGTTGATGGCATTGAAATTCTGCAGCAGAGCAATGCTATCTCAGATCATTATCTAGTCTTGTGTATACTCTATATAGTTAAAGTTGCAAATTCAAATCATACTTATCTGACCGACATCCATTCGTAGCAGTGAATGAAAAAGTATTATATTGTTCACAAGTACAGTATGGAGTACCATAAGGCTCAGTACTAGGACCATTGCTTTTCATGCTTTACGTGCTACCCTTGGGAGATATCATCAGGAAACATGGTGTTAGCTTTCACTGTTATGCTGATGATACTCAGCTCTATATTTCTTCACGGCCTGACAAAACATACCAATTCGCAAAACCAACAGAATGCATAGCTGATATAAAATCCGGATGACTAGTAATTTCCTACTGCTAAATTCTGAAAAAAAAAACAGAGGTGTTAATTATCGGATTAAAAAACTGCTGCATGTAATAATCTAGAACACTAACAATTGATGGCTGTGCTGTCAGTTCTTCGTCATCAGTTAGGAAAGTAGGTGTGCTATTTGATAGCAACCTTTCTTTTGAAAGTCATGTTTCTAGCATTTGTAAAACCAAATTTTTCCAAAATAGATCTATATATATAAGTTACAACCTATGCTCTCAATGTCAAATGCAGAAATGTTAATCCACGCATTCATGACCTCAAGGTTAGATTATTGTAATGTTTTATTGGGTGGTTGCTCTGCGTGCTTAATAAACTAACTCCATCTGGTCCAAAATGCAGCAGCTAGAGTTCTTACAAGAACCAGGAAGTATGACCATATTAGCCCCGCTCTGTCAACACTGCACTGGCTCCCTATTAAACATCATGTAAAGCACTTTGAATTACCATTGTGTATGAAATGTGCTATACAAATAAACTTGCCTTGCCTTGCCTTGCCTTGCCTTTTGTTATAAAAAGATACAAATTTAAGTCAGTATTCACCGAAATAAATTTATTTAATATATGTATGCTAAAAAATATTTGCATGAAAATGCTACAACTAAGTAAATTCAATTAAGAAAATATGTACAGTATGTAAATATAATATTTAGTAAATAACTTTATAATTAATATACAATTATAACATTTACAATAAATATTTACAAATATTTTAAAAACTTTTTTTGTATATTTTGTTTATATTGAAATATATTTAAAAATATATCTGAAAATATATTTGACCATATGGGTTGGACTTGGAATGTAGTGCATAATTTACGTGGACTGCTTTTAATAAAAAGTAGGACATAATACTATAAAAACACCATAAAAGTATCATAAACGTAATCCATGAATGATTCCTATGACAAAGATAAGGCCTTTTTTGACAGTTGTTTGAAAAATATTTATGTGGATATTCCTAAATTTTGTCTTTCGTGTTAAAAAAAATAACAGCAGGGTTTGGAAAAAATGTGAGTGAGTAAATCATGACAGAATTCTCAGTTTGGGGGGAACTATTCCTTTAATGTAAATAATGTGACTGCCAGTTACATTTAGTGTTTGAGATACTTCCACATCTGTTGCATCTTTCAGAGCTGGAGATGCAGCTAACATCAAATGGCTTCAATCGAAGATGTTCAGCATCAAGACAAGATTGAGTGGCATAGTCTGAGAGACAGACAGACAGCGGTGACAGGCGCTCTGATAGAGGGAAATACATGGAGTTTGGTTGTGGGCAGAGGAAAGGAGAGAGAAGGGCTGGCGTGACAATGGAACTGACGTAAAGATGAAGTGTCTGCCGTTGACACAGATATAGACTGACAGTTACAAATACACAAAGACAGACAGAAACTAAGGGAGTAAGCAAGGAGTATGATAACTAGAGTATCCCAGCCAATTTTAAAAGAGATAAATATGGGAAGAGATTTTTGGTTTATACCTTGTTTTTGAGCTGAAAAATTATTTTCATGAATTTTAGATGCCAAGATGTCAAAGTCTGTAATAAAAAGTCTGAGATTTCCATATAAACGCAAACATTTCTCATCAGATTCTTCCAAGACCAAATTATCAGAGCAATTGTAATAATTGTGTAGCTCTGTGCTCTTACTGTGTCAACAACTGTAAGTATATTTGGTGAAACATCTGATAAAAGTTAATACTGTACTTAATAGTTAATTAAAAAAAGGTGTAGTTTACCCAAAATTAATATTATGTCATTATGTCATTATTATTATTATTTTCTTTGGCACCTACAGCCACTGTAAATTTAACAGGATACTTTTACAATTAACCTATGAGCAATACAATTCAACACTGACATTTTGTATCCAAAAGCATAGCCATTAAACATATTTATGCCTTTGATGCAACTTTGTCTCTTTCCCATTGTATATTAAATTCAAAATAAATAGTAGTTCCACTATATGCACATAAAAGCATCTGTTTTGCATTTATAAAGATGTATTTAGTCAAACCTGATGTTATATGAAGTGTCATTCTGTTTGCTGTCATGGCTCAGGTCACATCCCCCATAATTCCTTTTCTCATTGTCTGACAGGATTTGGCACGTGATTACGAAAAGGCATCAGTAAAGTGAGGTCATTCGATCTCAGACAGAATGGCCAGCAGCACTGGTACTCTTCTAGGAAAGAAGAAATGGCTTGTCCATCAAACGACAGAACCGTTACAGTGGCCATTGTATCTCAGTGCAGGTATGGATGGGGTTATCTGAAACCTTGTCTATAGCATGACACGTTTGTGTTTGTTAACTAAAGGATCCATTATAAGAAAGCACCTGAGCTGTTTAAAAAGGTGTGTGTGTGTGTGTGTGTGGTCTAAATTTGGACTTCTAACAACATCTGAAATGGGGAGAGGGTGAATGCGAGTTGGAAGGAGATCAAGAAAAAACAGCGGGTCTTTGATATGGCCCAACGAGAGAAATACATTTAAAGGATTTGTATCAGATCAAAGGGACTGAAAAGGGAGAATTACAATGCATTTGTCTAAGGTAGCATCTGTGTCCTTCTGGCATGAATAGATAAAACAACACAGAGGCTTGAGTGATATAACCATTTGTAATCACAGGCTTACACACAAAATAAAAGCAATGCATTAAATGAAATGAGGAAAACTCATCAAAATGGCCTCGCTTCACACCATCCACTGCTCTTTCTCTTGTGTGTGACTGATTTTTCTCAGGCGTTTAAAAATGTTTGGTGTCAGAAAAGCGCAGTTTAGCTATATACACAGATTACCGCCAAAACTCTTGCATAATTGGTTCTAAAACCTCATGTTAAGCTTTCAGATTTACAGAGCAACGGCTTTAACATGCAATAGTATTTAGACATAAGCTAACAATTCTGATGTTGCATAATACAACTTATAATGTTATAGGACAAGTCCAAGACTACACGGCAACCCCTCTTTGGCTCCACATTATACAGATCTACACCAGGATTGTATTATCTTTTAGCCACTTGAGGTTTCCTGACACTGCTCTTGGTTTCCCACATTGTCATGGTTTCCTCACAAGCAGTGTAAAACATGCAAGGGAGGAAAAACCAAACAATGATGAAAAAAACATTAGATTTTTTTCACTTTTTTGTTTTTGTTTTGTTTATTTTTGCACACCTACTAAACAGACATTAGCCTACGCTCTTAAAAATAAAGGTGCTTCAAAAGGTTCTTCAAGCAATGCCATAGAAGAACTATTTTTGGTTCCACAAAGAACCATTCAGTCAAAGGTTCTTTAAAGAACCAGCTCTTTCTTACCTTTTTATAATCTGAAGAACCTTCTTTCGCCCCAAAGAACCTTTTGTGAAACAGAAAGGTTCTTCAGATGTTAAAGGTTCTTTATGGAACCATTTAGACAAAAAGGTTCTTCTATGGCATCCTGAAGCACCTTTATTTTTAAGAGTGTATTCCGTGTGTGTGTGTGTGTGTTATATTTTTTCCAGTAATGTTTGTTCATCAAAGCATTTTTTATTAAGTTATTTGAGATCAAATTTTGCCAGATTTTTTACTGTTATTACTCCTTATACCCCTTTAATGACTTATTTACTTTTTGTTCATTACATTTTAATATAGTTCTGTTAAATAAATATTGTAATAATTCAGCAGTTCTTTAAAGTTGTAATAATTCTTCGCAATAGGTTTACTGTATTTTTGATCAAATAAATGCAAACTTGGAGAGCAGAAGATATTTCTTTCAAAAACATTCAAGTCAAAGTTCATTTTATCCTGTTTTGTTTATCTTATTCCAGGCAGGCAAGCAACTGCTGTGAATTTTAATTCAATAATTAATTAACAATAATTAATAATTGTTAATTATTAAGAGTAGCTTAATTGGCATTGGTAAAAAAGACCGTTGTCTCTCAGGGGATTCAGACCTTAGACTTTACACTTCCCTTCTCGTGCGCGCACACACACACACACACACACACAGAAACACACACGCTACGGAAAGAATTTGCTCTCATCCTATTGGTTGTTCCGTTTCTACACAAACGCGTGATTGATACTCACATATGAGTTGAGCTGCAGCAGAGCCGCTGATGATCTGATGCTCTGCTCCACACACTTGAAAGGGGCTTTGAAAGTGGACGTGAAGTAGCACAGCCGCCGTTCACAAGCGAAAATGGGAGTTGGGGTAAGTAAAATATGTTTCAATAACTGTACGTGCTTAATTTGAAGCATATTCATATTTAGGGAGATGCGCTTATTACGGATATTTTCAGAAAGATAAGGATTATATTGAGTATGTGAAGATCGCTGGTGACAACTAGACGTTACCACGAATTTTGTATAACTTAAACGAAAATAGTATTAATATACTTATATTCTATCTAAAATGCATGGCTGTTATAAAGTTATACACACAAACACACACCAAATATGCATAGGTGTCTGTGTAATTTATTTACATGAGACCCAAAAGTCTGAGAACAAATTGAATAGATATAAAAAGTCTGTGATATATGTGGTGAGTGATATATACATATATATTTTAAACAAGACCAAAAAATGTGTGTTTCAGATTCAATTTTGTGTAATTGTGCTGTTGGAGTTATTTATTGTTTCTTATGCTATGATTGCATTTTATATTCAGTTTGACTAAGAAGTAGGAGTGTGTAGGCTGTAGTATGACCTGTGCAGTACATACAGTTCTCATCACTATTCATCACTATTTACAGCATTATTTGCATACTTAGTGTGGAATCGGGATTTAAAACTGTGCTTACACTGTTTTGCTAATAACTTTCAACTTTTTTAAATATTTGTTCTTGTGTAGTGTAGTAGTCTACTTTTCCCTTACTTCCTAAGTCTAGTTCAAGAGCCACAGGTTGTTGTTTCAGAGTGGAGGTTTCTCTCCTTCCATTAAGAACATGGTGTGCTTTATCTAGGTCAGTGCACCTGAATTACCACAAAACTTTCCTAATCCTTTGTAATAGGAATAGAGGAAAGATGTCAACATGCAGTTACTTTTTGCCTCCTAATGTGCTGCAGCTATTTTCACAATGTAGACTCAAGGTTCTTTCACTGTACAACCAAACAGCTGTGTTAATTGGGACTGTTTACAGCTGCTGTGAATTTGTTTGAGGTCATACAGTGAAATCAGATCTAATTTGGAAAAACATCCTCAAATTCATTTTTTTTTTATTCTTACAAACAGTTGATCCTGTCACACTCCTGTGTGTGTCGCCACTAAGGTGGCATAACATGTTTGCCTGAGGCAACAATTGCACTGAACTCTGGTTGACTGAACAGGTGAATAAAACATGAGCACTTTGAGTGGGTGTTTATCTGTTGCGTGTATGCGGATGTGACCCTTTACAGATATTCTGCGATAACCTAATGATACTCATGAGAACTCATGTATTCTTTGGGAAATGAAATGTACTGAGGGAAAAGGCTTTGTTGCTTCTGCTTGTTTCTTTTCATTGGATAGAAGCCAAGATGACATGGTTGCTTTTATGTCCCTAGTTGAGATTGGCCCTCTGCCACAGAACATTATTAGATTTGTGCATTCCATGTAGCAGATCACGCCAAGAAAAAACTGATCCCTTCAGGGACGCGGGAAGTAGGGGTGCTGAGGGGGCTGCAGCACCCCCTGTTTTCACATGGTTACAAATGCAACAGGTATCAGAAAATGAACTGTACAGAATGCGAACAAGATTAACTTTAATACAAGGAGATAATGGCGCAAAAGCGAATTTCAGATTTTTTAAAATGCCCATCCCAGCAAAAACTTTCCAAAATCGCCATCCAAACAACACCAGCCCCAGCACGAGCACCGACGCAAGTGAACCCCCCCCCCTTTCACCCAACACGGACACACACAGCACCCCCAACCGAAAACATCTTCCCGCGCCCCTGGATCCCTTCGAAATACATAAAAGACCCTTGACAACTCGGGAGGTTGGCAGCAATTTGAATATGTTTTGGTAATCAGATAGTTGGGCTTGCTCCCATCTTCACCACAGGAGATATTCTCAGTAGATAAGTTCAAGATTCAGAAAGTATCTAAAAGCACCATAAAGCTTTCATAAAAGGGATAACTTGGAAAGTGTAGTACACAAATCGTATGGATCAATTAAATGTTGATTTTGAACCTTTTTAGAAGCTTGAAAACTTCAGAAAGCTTCGTAACTGCATGAAAAATTGTTAGCAGCACAGTCTTTAGAATTTCTCATTTTATGTTCCATAGAAGAAAGTCAGTCAAATGGGTTTGAAACAACATGAAAGTAAGCAATGATAGACTTGATTTGATTTGATTTTTTATTTTATTTTTTTTGTTTTGGGTGAATTATTTCTTTAACTTTTTCCACAATATTTACTCAGTAAACAATTGACTCAGTAACAAGGTCTTACAAAGTTGTTATTTGATGTTTCGAACATCTATTTTAGGATGGACGGGACCAGTATGAGCTGGCGGCAACATCAGAGCAAGGAGGAAAGAAAAAGAACAAAAACAAGAAAAAGGAGAAAGATATGGATGAGCTAAAAAAGGAAGTGGATTTGGTAAGACTTTACATAGCTTTGGTCAATATACACTCTGATCATTTTTCCAAGACTGAATCTTTCTGTATCAAATCTATTTCAGGATGATCACAAACTGACTTTGGAAGAGCTCCACCGTAAATATGGCACAGACTTGAGCAGAGTAAGTTCATGAAATGTCTCCAAGTGTCATTCTCTTTTATGAAATTACTCTTATTAAATCTCTAGTGATTAATAACTAACATTGCCCTCTGTTTGACTTCACCAGGGTCTCACAGGTGCCCGTGCAGCAGAGATTCTGGCCCGTGATGGACCTAATGCCCTCACTCCACCTCCAACCACCCCAGAGTGGGTGAAGTTCTGTAAGCAGATGTTTGGAGGTTTCTCCATGCTCTTGTGGACTGGTGCCGTTCTCTGCTTTTTTGCATATGGCATTCAGGCGGCAATGGAAGATGAGCCAGCTAATGACAATGTGAGTGGGAATGCTGAAAAAATATTTAAATGTGTGTTCTGCTTCTTAGATGTGTTTCACCTAGTCTTGTTTATCCCTTTGTGCAATGCAGCTGTATTTGGGAGTTGTGCTATCAGCTGTGGTGATCATCACTGGATGTTTCTCATACTATCAAGAGGCTAAGAGCTCAAAAATTATGGACTCTTTCAAGAATTTGGTCCCCCAGGTAGATTTTTATATATTTTTTTTCAATTTAGTTATTTTTGCAATTCAATTTGTCTTGAAATCTAATAAACAAATGTATAATAATGTATAAATAAATTGTAGTTTTGTATCCTTATGAATTTGTTGTTCAGATTAAACTTTTTTCCTTTCTAGCAAGCGTTGGTTGTCCGTGATGGTGAGAAGAATCATATCAACGCTGAAGAGGTGGTGGTTGGTGATCTGGTGGGGGTAAAAGGTGGTGACAGGATCCCTGCTGACCTGAGAATCATAGCCTCACATGGCTGCAAGGTTATTATGAGCCGCTATATCTGGCCTGATCAGTGTAGTGTGAACTTCACATTTCCTTGCTGTGGTAGTGACATTATGTAAAAATAGCTTTTAAATTGGGTGTTTTAAGGTGGATAACTCCTCTCTGACTGGAGAATCAGAGCCTCAGACACGGTCCCCGGATTTCTCAAATGATAATCCTCTAGAGACCAGGAATATTGCTTTCTTCTCCACCAACTGTGTAGAAGGTATTTTATATTCTCATTTACTACAGATGTTCAATAAAGTGTTTTACTCCTATTCTTATTGTAGATTTCATTATAATTACATTTATATTAATTCATATTTTTATATTTACACTTTTACTTTTATTATTACTCATTATGCCATTAGGTGGTGACAAATATCTTTATGAGTGAATCATTGAGTCATTGACTCAACCGATTCATTAAAAAACACTGATTTGCTCAAAAATGAAACAATGGAATGCCAGTGATTAATTTTACTGTGGTGTTATTTCTACTTTATTTGCAGCTACGTTTGTTGGCAAAGCAAACATAGACAAAGTAACTTGTAATGTTGTATCTAAAATGAAAATTACTCAATATTAACTTCTTGTTGTATAAAAGCAGTATCACATATGCAAGTTATATCATATGAAATGTTTTTTTTTCAGGATTCTTTGTTCAATATAAAGTTCAAAAGAGCAGCATTTTGAAATAGAAATCTTATGTAATATTAAGCGTTTTTACTGTCAATTTTGATCAATTTAATGGGTCTTTAATGAGTCACTGCTCCATGTGTGTTCATGGTGTGTGTGTGTGTTCACTTGAATGGATTAAATGCAGAGCACAAATTCCAAATATGGGACACCATACATATATATCTATATATAAAATAGTGTAACGGTAGTGTATAATTTACATTTAAAATTTTAGAATAACAGCCTGATACTTTGGTGTCCTCGGTTTCTCATTCAATACTTCACATTTGTTATAGGTACTGCACGTGGCATTGTCATTAGCACCGGAGACCGTACTGTAATGGGCCGAATCGCAACACTTGCGTCTGGACTAGAGGTTGGGCGCACCCCCATCTCCATTGAGATTGAGCACTTCATCCACATCATCACAGGCGTGGCTGTCTTCCTGGGCGTCTCTTTCTTTATTCTGTCTCTCGTTCTTGGTTACTCCTGGCTGGAGGCTGTTATCTTTCTTATTGGCATCATTGTGGCCAATGTGCCTGAAGGTCTTCTTGCAACAGTCACGGTTAGTTTAAACTTACTTTGTTTGAAGATTAGGCCCTAAAATTTGCATGACACCTACTCTCTGTTTCTTGTTCTTTAGGTTTGTCTCACCCTCACAGCTAAACGCATGGCTAAGAAAAACTGTTTGGTTAAGAACCTTGAGGCTGTTGAAACGCTGGGCTCAACCTCAACCATCTGTTCCGATAAAACTGGCACATTAACGCAGAATCGCATGACTGTAGCCCACATGTGGTTTGATAACCAGATCCATGAGGCTGACACCACAGAGAATCAGAGCGGGACCGCCTTTGACCGCAGCTCGGCCACCTGGGCATCATTGGCTCGTATTGCTGGGCTCTGCAACAGGGCTGTGTTCCTGGCAGAACAGTCAGATGTGCCAATTTTGAAGGTTAGTTTTTGATTTGATGCACAGCAATTATATGGCTAACATGTGTCACAGGTTGTAGGTCAGTGCGCAAAATATACAATGACTTTTGGAGGGGATCTGCACGAGCACCGACGCAAGTGAACCCCCCCCCCTTTCACCCAACACGGACACACACAGCACCCCCAACCGAAAACATCTTCCCGCGCCCCTGGATCCCTTCGAAATACATAAAAGACCCTTGACAACTCGGGAGGTTGGCAGCAATTTGAATATGTTTTGGTAATCAGATAGTTGGGCTTGCTCCCATCTTCACCACAGGAGATATTCTCAGTAGATAAGTTCAAGATTCAGAAAGTATCTAAAAGCACCATAAAGCTTTCATAAAAGGGATAACTTGGAAAGTGTAGTACACAAATCGTATGGATCAATTAAATGTTGATTTTGAACCTTTTTAGAAGCTTGAAAACTTCAGAAAGCTTCGTAACTGCATGAAAAATTGTTAGCAGCACAGTCTTTAGAATTTCTCATTTTATGTTCCATAGAAGAAAGTCAGTCAAATGGGTTTGAAACAACATGAAAGTAAGCAATGATAGACTTGATTTGATTTGATTTTTTATTTTATTTTTTTTGTTTTGGGTGAATTATTTCTTTAACTTTTTCCACAATATTTACTCAGTAAACAATTGACTCAGTAACAAGGTCTTACAAAGTTGTTATTTGATGTTTCGAACATCTATTTTAGGATGGACGGGACCAGTATGAGCTGGCGGCAACATCAGAGCAAGGAGGAAAGAAAAAGAACAAAAACAAGAAAAAGGAGAAAGATATGGATGAGCTAAAAAAGGAAGTGGATTTGGTAAGACTTTACATAGCTTTGGTCAATATACACTCTGATCATTTTTCCAAGACTGAATCTTTCTGTATCAAATCTATTTCAGGATGATCACAAACTGACTTTGGAAGAGCTCCACCGTAAATATGGCACAGACTTGAGCAGAGTAAGTTCATGAAATGTCTCCAAGTGTCATTCTCTTTTATGAAATTACTCTTATTAAATCTCTAGTGATTAATAACTAACATTGCCCTCTGTTTGACTTCACCAGGGTCTCACAGGTGCCCGTGCAGCAGAGATTCTGGCCCGTGATGGACCTAATGCCCTCACTCCACCTCCAACCACCCCAGAGTGGGTGAAGTTCTGTAAGCAGATGTTTGGAGGTTTCTCCATGCTCTTGTGGACTGGTGCCGTTCTCTGCTTTTTTGCATATGGCATTCAGGCGGCAATGGAAGATGAGCCAGCTAATGACAATGTGAGTGGGAATGCTGAAAAAATATTTAAATGTGTGTTCTGCTTCTTAGATGTGTTTCACCTAGTCTTGTTTATCCCTTTGTGCAATGCAGCTGTATTTGGGAGTTGTGCTATCAGCTGTGGTGATCATCACTGGATGTTTCTCATACTATCAAGAGGCTAAGAGCTCAAAAATTATGGACTCTTTCAAGAATTTGGTCCCCCAGGTAGATTTTTATATATTTTTTTTCAATTTAGTTATTTTTGCAATTCAATTTGTCTTGAAATCTAATAAACAAATGTATAATAATGTATAAATAAATTGTAGTTTTGTATCCTTATGAATTTGTTGTTCAGATTAAACTTTTTTCCTTTCTAGCAAGCGTTGGTTGTCCGTGATGGTGAGAAGAATCATATCAACGCTGAAGAGGTGGTGGTTGGTGATCTGGTGGAGGTAAAAGGTGGTGACAGGATCCCTGCTGACCTGAGAATCATAGCCTCACATGGCTGCAAGGTTATTATGAGCCGCTATATCTGGCCTGATCAGTGTAGTGTGAACTTCACATTTCCTTGCTGTGGTAGTGACATTATGTAAAAATAGCTTTTAAATTGGGTGTTTTAAGGTGGATAACTCCTCTCTGACTGGAGAATCAGAGCCTCAGACACGGTCCCCGGATTTCTCAAATGATAATCCTCTAGAGACCAGGAATATTGCTTTCTTCTCCACCAACTGTGTAGAAGGTATTTTATATTCTCATTTACTACAGATGTTCAATAAAGTGTTTTACTCCTATTCTTATTGTAGATTTCATTATAATTACATTTATATTAATTCATATTTTTATATTTACACTTTTACTTTTATTATTACTCATTATGCCATTAGGTGGTGACAAATATCTTTATGAGTGAATCATTGAGTCATTGACTCAACCGATTCATTAAAAAACACTGATTTGCTCAAAAATGAAACAATGGAATGCCAGTGATTAATTTTACTGTGGTGTTATTTCTACTTTATTTGCAGCTACGTTTGTTGGCAAAGCAAACATAGACAAAGTAACTTGTAATGTTGTATCTAAAATGAAAATTACTCAATATTAACTTCTTGTTGTATAAAAGCAGTATCACATATGCAAGTTATATCATATGAAATGTTTTTTTTTCAGGATTCTTTGTTCAATATAAAGTTCAAAAGAGCAGCATTTTGAAATAGAAATCTTATGTAATATTAAGCGTTTTTACTGTCAATTTTGATCAATTTAATGGGTCTTTAATGAGTCACTGCTCCATGTGTGTTCATGGTGTGTGTGTGTGTTCACTTGAATGGATTAAATGCAGAGCACAAATTCCAAATATGGGACACCATACATATATATCTATATATAAAATAGTGTAACGGTAGTGTATAATTTACATTTAAAATTTTAGAATAACAGCCTGATACTTTGGTGTCCTCGGTTTCTCATTCAATACTTCACATTTGTTATAGGTACTGCACGTGGCATTGTCATTAGCACCGGAGACCGTACTGTAATGGGCCGAATCGCAACACTTGCGTCTGGACTAGAGGTTGGGCGCACCCCCATCTCCATTGAGATTGAGCACTTCATCCACATCATCACAGGCGTGGCTGTCTTCCTGGGCGTCTCTTTCTTTATTCTGTCTCTCGTTCTTGGTTACTCCTGGCTGGAGGCTGTTATCTTTCTTATTGGCATCATTGTGGCCAATGTGCCTGAAGGTCTTCTTGCAACAGTCACGGTTAGTTTAAACTTACTTTGTTTGAAGATTAGGCCCTAAAATTTGCATGACACCTACTCTCTGTTTCTTGTTCTTTAGGTTTGTCTCACCCTCACAGCTAAACGCATGGCTAAGAAAAACTGTTTGGTTAAGAACCTTGAGGCTGTTGAAACGCTGGGCTCAACCTCAACCATCTGTTCCGATAAAACTGGCACATTAACGCAGAATCGCATGACTGTAGCCCACATGTGGTTTGATAACCAGATTCATGAGGCTGACACCACAGAGAATCAGAGCGGGACCTCCTTTGACCGCAGCTCGGCCACCTGGGCATCATTGGCTCGTATTGCTGGGCTCTGCAACAGGGCTGTGTTCCTGGCAGAACAGTCAGATGTGCCAATTTTGAAGGTTAGTTTTTGATTTGATGCACAGCAATTATATGGCTAACATGTGTCACAGGTTGTAGGTCAGTGCGCAAAATATACAATGACTTTTGGAGGGGATCTGCTTTTTTAAAGAAGCAGTGCAGTTTGTATTTGTGTTCTGAAAGAAAATATATAAAATGGTTCAAATGTATATATATTTTAGGTCTCTCCAGAGATGCTCAATTGGGTTTAAGTCAGGGCTCTGGCTGGGCCATTCAAGAACAGTCACAGAGTTGTTGTGAAGCCACTCCTTCGTTATTTTAGCTGTGTGCTTAGGGTCATTGTCTTGTTGGAAGGTAAACCTTCGGCCCAGTCTGAGCTCCTGAGCACTCTGGAGAAGGTTTTCGTCCAGGATATCCCTGTACTTGGCCGCATGCATCTTTCCCTCGATTGCAACCAGTCATCCTGTCCCTGCAGCTGAAAAACACCCCACAGCATGATGCTGCCACCACCATGCGTCACTGTTGGGACTGTATTGGACAGGTGATGAGCAGTGCCTGGTTTTCTCCACACACACCGCTTAGAATTAAGGCCAAAAAGTTCTCATCAGACCAGAGAATCTTATTTCTCACCATCTTGGAGTCCTTCAGGTGTTTTTTAGCAAACTCCATGCAGGCTTTCATGTGTCTTGCACTGAGGAGAGGCTTCCGTCGGGCCACTCTGCCATAAAGCCCTGACTGGTGGAGGGCTGCAGTGATGGTTGACTTTCTACAACTTTCTCCCATCTCCCGACTGCATCTCTGGAGCTCAGCCACAGTGATCTTTGGTTCTTCTTTACCTCTCTCACCAAGGCTCTTCTCCCCCGATAGCTCAGTTTGGCCGGACAGCCAGCTCTAGGAAGGGTTCTGGTCGTCCCAAACGTCTTCCATTTAAGGATTATGGAGGCCATTGTGCTCTTAGGAACCTTAAGTGCAGCACAATTTTTTTTGTAACCTTGGCCAGATCTGTGCCTTGCCACAATTCTGTCTCTGAGCTCTTCAGGCAGTTCATTTGACCTCATGATTCTCATTTGCTCTGACATGCACTGTGAGCTGTAAGGTCTTATATAGACAGGTGTGTGGCTTTCCTAATCAAGTCCAATCAGTATAATCAAACACAGCTGGACTCAAATTAAGGTGTAGAACCATCTCAAGGATGATCAGAAGAAATGGACAGCACCTGAGTTAAATATATGAGTGTCACAGCAAAGGGTCTGAATACTTAGGACCATGTGATATTTCAGTTTTTCTTTTTTAATAAATCTGCAAAAATGTCAACAATTCTGTGTTTTTCTGTCAATATGGGGTGCTGTGTGTACATTAATGAGCAAAAAAAAAATTTACTTAAATGATTTTAGCAAATGGCTGCAATATAACAAAGAGTGAAAAATTTAAGGGGGTCTGAATACTTTCCGTACCCACTGTATATATGATTTATTTATTTATTTATTTTGTCCCAACCAATAATGTCATGTATGTCATCTCTTCATTGTGGATATTGTTTGTAATATTTTCTAATAAATTTCTCACTTGTGTGTTTAAATGTTTAGAGAGATGTTGCTGGTGATGCATCTGAATCTGCTCTTCTGAAATGCATTGAGCTTTGCTGTGGATCAGTGAAAGAAATAAGAGACAAATACACCAAAGTGGCAGAAATTCCCTTCAACTCTACAAACAAATATCAGGTACTGGAATTAGGATCTTGCATCTCTACTTATAGTACAAAAATGGGTTCCCCTTCGGGAACTCGAGCTGCGTCGGAAAACGCTAGGGGAACGCCTTCAGCGATACCAAGCTCTGAATCATATGTGTAATCAGTCGAACGATGGGCGAGACGTCCGCGGCGGGTGACGTCATGACCAGGAAGCTTTAAAAGCACGTGAGGTGCCACCGGCGCTAGCTTTCTGTCATTCAGCGAAGCTCTCTGTGTGTGTCGGTCACGATTTATGTTCTGTGAGTCTTATTTATTGTTGTCTGTCCAAAGTCTATAAGCTCCATTTATGTCTAAGCTCATGCAAGGACAAAGCATTTCAAGGCGAGAGCAGGCCACGTTGTAGGTTGTGTGTTCTTCCCTGCTCAAAGATAATGTTATATCACGAGTGGGGACACACACAGCCTGTGCGTGGTTTGCTTGCGAGCGAAGCATAGTTGTTACTGCCTTGCTTCGCTCTCAGAGGGCTCTCTTTGAGGAGGGAGCTTTCACTAGCGTTCCTCGCGGTGCCGGCCCCGCTTTCGCCGAGGCGGAGCGGCGGCTGTGCTCGTGGGTTTCGCGTATGGATCTGCTAATCACCAGATCCGGCGCCCGCTCTCGGGGTACCGGCGCTGCGGTACTTCCCCCCCGGGGAGAGGGCGCGACGCTCCGCCTGTCTTCCTCCGAGGAGATTGATACGGAGGGCGTCAAAGAGCTCGCCAGTTGCACAAACATCAGTTACACAAGCAAACAATATTATGCCTTATATTATAATGAGCAGCATTAATAAGGAGCAGAGCTCGCGCAGAGGCGTTCCCCTAGCGTTTTCCGACGCAGCGTCTCGTTCCCTCGGGGAACAATGGTTACATACGTAACCTGGGACGTTTTCATTTAGGATGTCAGTCAATAAAGAATTCCAACTCAAACATGTAAAATATGCAATTAATTAACATGTTAAATTGACAGCCCTGATACTACTAATAAAATACATTTCATCATTATCTGAAATTATTTGGTGCATGCATTGGCAGCTGTCAGTGCACAAGAACCCAAATGGTGGCACAGAGTCTAAACACCTGCTGGTGATGAAAGGAGCCCCAGAAAGAATCCTGGACCGCTGTGCTACTATATTGATCCAAGGGAAGGAGCAACCTTTGGATGATGAAATGAAAGAATCCTTTCAAAATGCTTATCTGGAGCTTGGGGGCCTTGGAGAAAGAGTTTTAGGTAAAAGAGAAAAAGCTGCTTCTTCAAAGAAAAGTTGTGAATTCACCTAAGCACATTGTGGACTGATCATTCATATTCTTCTCCAACAGGATTCTGTCATTTCTACCTCCCTGATGAACAGTTTCCAGAAGGTTTCCAGTTTGATACTGAAGATGTGAATTTCCCTACTGAGAATCTGTGCTTTGTGGGTCTCATGTCAATGATCGACCCTCCACGTGCTGCTGTACCTGATGCTGTGGGCAAATGCAGAAGTGCAGGAATCAAGGTAAAGCAGAGATGCAAATCCCTTACAATGTGCTGAAATTATTATATTTTACACACATATTTCTCAACTGTTAGGTTATCATGGTAACCGGTGACCATCCAATCACTGCCAAAGCCATAGCAAAGGGTGTTGGGATTATTTCTGAGGGTAATGAGACTGTGGAAGACATCGCTGCTCGCTTGAATATACCTGTCAATGAGGTCAATCCCAGGTATTGTGTTAGTTTTACTAAAAATGTTACTCTTAATTTGCCCTTACATGAAGCTAATAAGTCAATAAATTACTCTCTTTTCAGAGATGCGAAGGCCTGTGTGGTTCACGGTGGAGACCTGAAGGACCTCACAGCTGAACAGTTAGATGATATTCTGAAGCACCACACGGAAATTGTGTTCGCCAGAACGTCCCCACAGCAGAAACTTATTATTGTTGAGGGGTGTCAACGTCAGGTAATCATTGAACTTCTGAATATACCTAAATAATGGGCTGTGTACTGAATACTTCAATTAGACAGTTCAGAACAGTGGTTTTCTAAATTTCTGATGCCAAAGATCACCAAATATGATCCCCCTTGTGAGGGATCCCCTTTCTAAAATAAAAAGGCAGCTAAGTATTTTTAATGTACTTTATATATATATAAGTTTTTGAAAGAGATTAATACTTTTATTTTTCCATAAAAAAGTATCACAGTTTTCACAAAAATATATTAAGCAGCAAAGCTGTTAGAAAATGTTTAGAAAATTGCAATTTTGTGTTAATGTTAAACATATGTGTATACATACATATATACATAAATAACCACTTCTGTTCCAAAGGGAGCCATTGTGGCTGTAACAGGGGATGGTGTGAATGATTCTCCAGCACTGAAGAAGGCTGATATTGGTGTTGCTATGGGCATTGCTGGCTCAGATGTGTCCAAGCAGGCTGCTGACATGATCCTCCTGGATGACAACTTTGCCTCAATTGTCACAGGTGTAGAGGAAGGTACGTGAGACCTTTTTTCATATCTTCTCAATGTTGTGGGCTCCTTTATTATCATGTTCTCTCCACACTAGGCCGGCTGATCTTTGACAACTTGAAGAAATCAATTGCTTACACCTTGACCAGTAACATCCCTGAGATCACACCCTTCCTGTTCTTCATTATCGCCAACATCCCCTTACCTCTAGGAACTGTTACCATTCTGTGTATTGACCTGGGAACAGACATGGTCAGTGCAGAACTCACTGGTTTATTTTCTTTTTCACACTTGCATTTGGTACTTTATCTCTACAAGAGATGACAGTTAATCATTTTGTTTTGTTTTCAAGGCCCCTGCTATTTCTCTGGCATACGAGGCTGCTGAGAGTGATATCATGAAGAGACAGCCCAGAAACCCTAAAACAGACAAGTTGGTGAATGAAAGACTTATTAGCATTGCATATGGACAGATAGGTAGGTGGCTATTTTTTGGCTTTGTTTCAGTAGCTAAAATGGTAGAGCATGGCGCTAAAAGTGATAAAATTGTCAGTAAATTTCCTAGAGAACACATCCAAGAAGAAGATTCCAGAAGACTGTCGTTTTTAATGATATTTGACAAGGTGCTAAATTAGTACTGTATGTTGATCCAAGTTTTTCCTGACTAGCATGCTATCATATAAAAGCTTCTCATGTCAAAATGTGAAAATGGCTTCACAATTTAAAAAGAGTTTTAATGCAAGATTTTATCTTGTTGTACAGGTATGATTCAGGCTCTGGCTGGATTTTTCACATACTTTGTCATTCTTGCTGAAAATGGCTTTTTACCATCAAGACTATTAGGAATTCGTGTATTTTGGGATGACAAGCATATTAATGACCTGGAGGACAGTTATGGGCAACAATGGGTAGGTATTATGAATTACTTTACAGCTGTGAACCATACATTTGCTACATGTTAGTCAGGGGGAGGGATATTCTTATTCTAGAAACCATTGTTTTGGATAAAAATATGTTTAGTGCAAGTGCAACACGAGTCAATGGAATTACGGTATTTTCCCCAAAATAAGTAGTCCTTTTAAATGCATACAAAACTGTTGAAAAGTTTGGGATGGGTAAAATCATTAATGTTATTTTAAAGAAGTCTCTTCTCATGTTCACCAAGGCTTTATTTGTTTTTTTTATGTAATTTATTCCAGTGATGGCAAAGCTGAATTTTCAGCAGCAATTACTCCAGTCTTCACTGTCACATGATCCTTCAGAAATCATTCTAATATGCTGATTTGATGCTAAAGAAACATTTGTTATTATCAATGTTGTGCTGCCTAATATTTTTTTTTCAGAATTCTTTCGAGAACAGCATTTATTTCAAATAGAAGTCTTTTGGAACATTATAAATGTCTTCACTAGGGCTGTCCTCGACTAAGGATTTTTCTGGTCGACTAGTAGTCGTTCATTTTAAACATTAGTCGACTAATCACACGTTTATTAATAAACCATTTAAATCATTATTATGAGCCTTTAATTGCCTACGTAGCCTAACATGCGCTCAAGCGCACGAATAAAGCTTGCCACAGCGCACCGGCAGAAGTAATGGTTATGAATGTGTCAGTGAAAAACAGTAAGGAGACTGCATTAACATTTTGATAATTTTATAAACGAGTGCTTTCTTTGTTTTCGGGTTAAGAGATGAAGTCGGCGACAGACTCGTCATCCCCGCAGTACTGCTGCGCCTGTATTCATGTTGCAGACGGATTGCATAATCTGAGAATATTTGTTTTACATTTCATTTGGTTCATTTGAAAGTAGACATTTCACTCTCTATATATATTTTTTTCATGTCCGTAATTTAAAGATATACACAGAGTTTCACGTCCAAGTTCACAGAGAACGAGACGGCAGAAAGCGCATCCTGTTTGCTTTCATTATTTCACAAAAGCACGATTTGTTTTTATTGTGAGTGCACACAAATAAACTTAGAGTCTTTACAGATTTGAAAGATGTATTACTCTTATCTGTATGAGCAAAAATGACCGGCGCCTCCATCTGTCCTGCAGTGAGCACGCCACTGTTCAGTTTCCACACTCCGCACAGACACTGAATAGCGCACATCTCTCTTGGTTAACATTAGATTGAGGGGCCATGTAAAGTTGCTAATGCTTACATATTTCAGATGATAAGCCATATTTGAGGTAGATGAATGATAGGTGAGCGTGTGGATGTCCTGCCCGATGTACTGTATTACCACATAGACCAGCCGTTAACAATCTGTCCGTCACAAACTGCGTGACTTCGCCTGTGGATTTTATTTTATTTTTTCCCAGCGATTAAGCGACTAATAAAATTTTGGTCGACCAAGCCTCTTCTGGTCAACTAACGATTAGTCGACTATTAGGGGGCAGCCCTAGTCTTCACTGTCACTTTTGATCAATTTAATGAATTCTTGCTGAATAAATGTATTAATTTCTTTAAAAACAATCTTACTGACTTTTGACCAGTAGTGTATATCAGCTAAAATTGTATGTAGTCAACAGTTAGTCAATTTAGGTGTGCATTAGCATTTAGATTTGCCTCAAAGCTAACAGGCATCTACTAAAAGCTTCAAAACCCTAATTTTAATGAAGTCTTCATAAGTGATACTATGAAATTATTGTACCAAAACAATGTTATGTTTTTTTCAGACATATGAACAGAGAAAGATTGTGGAGTTCACTTGCCACACAGCATTCTTCGCCAGCATTGTGATCGTGCAGTGGGCCGATCTGATTATCTGCAAGACCAGGCGTAATTCTGTCTTCCAGCAGGGAATGAAGTGAGTCTGGGAGAACAAATGAGCTCTGAATAAGCATAACCATGTTCTTGAGGAGATTTTCTTTTA
Source organism: Sinocyclocheilus grahami (assembly GCF_001515645.1). Taxonomy (NCBI): domain Eukaryota; kingdom Metazoa; phylum Chordata; class Actinopteri; order Cypriniformes; family Cyprinidae; genus Sinocyclocheilus; species Sinocyclocheilus grahami. Next base: position 107,699 of record NW_015506495.1, on the reverse strand, counting down.
TTCATGGTCTGTTTACTGCATTTTTGTCCTACAAGGAACAAAATCTTGATCTTTGGATTGTTTGAGGAAACAGCACTGGCGGCTTTCTTGTCTTATTGCCCTGGCATGGATGTGGCTCTCAGAATGTACCCACTCAAGTAGGCTAAAATTTATTTGTATAAAATAAATATGCAGTTTGTTCTTGGCTGCTTCTATGGTTTATATTCTGTGCTCTATCTACAGGCTCAATTGGTGGTTCTGTGCCTTCCCGTACTCTCTTCTCATCTTTATTTATGATGAAATCAGAAAGCTCATCCTTAGACGGAACCCCGGAGGTAATCAGGAAATTGCAACCTTGTTTTAACCAATTGTACTGTATTGTAGGATTTAAATGAATAGTATACAAATGTATGTCTAAGTACTGTATGAGTACATCATTTTATATTTTTCAACTGTAAAAGTAAAAATATGTTTTTCTCTCTTTGCAGGTTGGGTGGAAAGAGAGACATACTACTAGACCATCATGTTAGCAATACTGCTCTGTGTTATCTTTGTGGTGTAACATTAGTTTTGCTGTTTTGAATTTAACCTGTAAATTTTAAAATATTTTTATATAGAATTATTGTAGTACTAAGATTCTGCTGGCATGCTAAATGTAGACTTGAAAAACTTGTAAAAGTTTTTAATTGTGTAATTTGAATAAAACTTGTCGACTTCCACAAAAATGTGGTCTCATTTAATAATTTACTGCCTTGTATGTCAGAGTAAGTTTTTTTTTTTTTTGTACTTATATGTCAGTTATCTTGTTAGTATGGAAAGACTTATGGACTTATAAATGCGCCAGTGATGTTTTTGTTCAGGTTGTAAGTGATGACTACATTTCCAAGTGTAATTCACATAAGAAAGTTAACTTATACTTGTGTATAGATGTGTTCATAATATTTATAAATGTTTTTAAGAAACAGAAAAAATACTTGACAGCAGCAGTGTAAAAAATAAGAGACATAACAAGGATCGGTAAGGTTACGTGTTATATAGTTTGTACTAGAATGTGTGTGTGTGTGTGTGTGTGTGTGTTTTATTTGCTCACTGGATGGTTCTTTCGAGATGGCTAAGAGCCTAGTAACCCAGAAGAATAGAATCATGTTGGCATGGATACACAGCAGTAGCCCTAAACTATTTCATTCAGAATTTAAGGAACAGAATGTGCCTGTGTTTTCCTCTCCGTCCTTATTCATTTAGAGCCCACTGGAATGTTAAGCCACTCTTTTTGTTATCTTCTGCAGTGGTCCAGTTGATTTGGCATAACACACACACCAAAACTGAATCTAACCACTCATTTTCCCACGTAAGATGCAGAGTAATTCAACTACTTTTTTTCTTCTAAATTATGACTGTATTGTGTACTGTATGATTAGTTTTGAGCGTGAGCAACATGAAAGGGTAGTGAGGGACACGTGTCCCCTTTCCACTTCTAGATCAATACTTTGTCATCATTCAGTTTATTGGTGAATAGTGCATGCTATTCTTTTTTCTTTCTTTTTCTTTTTTGCAGTCAAATAAAATGCTAAAAATGTATCCCAGTCAAACTTTGTTGTGAATGTGAGTACCAACGTCTCATTTTGGCATAATACAACTACAACTGAAACAGTAGTTGAATATATACTGTTAAGCTTACATATTGTTCAGGAATATCTTGGGAATCAAGGTTATGTCACTGCATGACATTTTTTGGTCCCCATGAGGAAACAAGCTTACAAATCATACAGAATGATCTTTTTAAAAAACCTTAAAATGCAGAAAGGTTTGTGTGAGGGGTAGCTTTGGGGATAATGTTAGGGTAAGGGGATAGAAAATACAGTTCGTACAGGTTAAAAAGCATTACATTTATGGAATGTCCCCATGAAACACGGAAACCCAATATGTGTGTGTGTGAGACTGTATGGCACAATTTCTACATTTACTTTTATTCATTTAGCAGATCCTTTTATCCAAAGTAACTTACAATTGAGGAATACAACAAGCGATTCAACACAGGAAGTGCTCGTAATACAAAGTTTCAGACATTGTTCAGATTAGTACAAGTACTAGACGGGGATTAAGGGAAGAGAAAGCAAAGAATTTATTTATTTATTTATTTTCCCTTTATTTAATTAAAGCTCCTCATGTGTTTATGCCAAACCCAACACCTGACCCTAATCTGCCTGATGCTGATACAGATCCTGACAGAGCCAGATGGGTCCATGGTCAGTATTACTCTCATTCATGTCAATTCTGTCTTGTTTAGGCTAATTGTCTTTTTTACTTGCATTTATCCCCTTGTCAACCTTCTTGTTCCACACCTGTGCCTAGTTAACCTATTGAGTGTTTTTATACACCTGCAGTTTGTTCCTTTTCAAGTCAATGCGAGCCAGAAACCACATTGTGTGAGCCATATACTTTATAGGTATTTCCTTATATTTTGTAATTATTTTCCTGATTTCCTATTAAAATAAATATTTTGGATTTGAAATTGTCTTAAATGCTGCACTTGGGTTAAAATTTTATGTTGCATTCTCAAAGCATTAAAAGAGGCCTGCAGAGATATTGAGGCATGTGAGTGGCAGGCATGGATGCATGCAACATTCACAGCATTCTTTCCTTAAACAAAGATTGTGAAACATATTGTGTGATGTAAATGAAATGATCTGGCCAACAACAGAAAACAAATGCTTTCGTGCGCGCTAGATTTAAATGGAAGAAGGGCAGGATTTTGAATGAACAACTAGCTTACTTAACTAACTTAACTTTTTAATGCCTTCAGACGACATAAAATATAACATGCGAATCCTATGGACTACTTTTACTTTTGGGACAATCACCTTATAAAATAGCTGCATGACGATTCTTTAAACATTCTTCTTTGTGTTCCTTTAAATTTGAGAAGGACAGTGCAGTTAAGGCCTAAAAGGCCTCAAGAGCTTTTTCAATACCTTTATTAACCTAAAGCACTGAGTTTAAGCTCAAGCTTTTGTCTTAATCAGAATGTCGTATATTGTTTTCCACTAAATGTGACTTGGCGGTAACAGCATCAATCCGCTAGCCTAGAGAGAATAGAGCTTTTGTTGGATTGAAAATGGGACTTGATTCAGGGGCCCATCGCTCCGTGACAAGAATGAAGTGCAGCTCTAAGCAAAAAGCTCAGTGGTGAAATTGTCATTTATTTTCTCCGCTCTGAGACAAGCACATAATCATGGGGCAGGAAAGCACAATTTTCTCATGACGTTCATGCAATCAATAATTGACATATTGATAATACTATATTATAATAATGCTGCTTATGCTTTGAAGGATTGCCACTGGAGAGATAAATTTGAATGTTGTGCTTTATGCAATAGGGATCTTTTTATAGGTGCAATTATTAACACTGAATGAACAAAAAATAAAAAAAATAAAAAGTTTAATTTCTTTCTGAAACAAGAATAATGGAATTATGGCTTATTTACTGGTTGCATTATTTTATTTTATTTTTTAAAAAGGAAGGGAGTAAGAATAATGAAATTGTGTCTCTTCTTCAATGATGGGTTCACTGTGTCCATGGAATTCGTGTTTTTGTACTGTTTGTTCAAACTGTACTATTTCACACTGTCCTCTTATTTTAATATAGTTTGAGGGGGCACATTAAGCTTTCACTAAGTTACGTAAGGGATGAGAGATGTAAACAGTATGTGGTCTTTTTTTGCTTTGGACCTGTTGCTTTCAGAAACAAATCCTGCTGTTAAAGAATAGTTCACATAAAAATGTAAATTCTGTCATCATTTAGGCCTACTCACTCTCATGTCATTCCAAACCCATCTGATTTTCTTTATGGAACACAAAAGAAGATATTTTGAAGTGTTTGGACAATTGTTTTTACCCATATAATGAATGTCAATGGGATCCAAAAAAACATTTATTTTTACAGTTCTATCCTTGCGTTTATCCAAGTTAATCCTTGCGTTTTTGAACTTAACTTCAGTGCTTTCCTGTAGTACAGTAGCGCTATATGTGAAAATGTTGGATTTAATTCTTAATAAAAATATTTAATATTGGGTTATTTACCATTAAGAGGTCATACATGTCCATTTCAAATGATATTAATCCATAGTGACTTCTTCAAGATTTAGGAGAGGTGGACATAATTGGCTACTGGTAGTTTGTGAAAAAATCCCTGTCCAGTTTCTCTACACTCTATTGCCCTCTGCTGGCAATGGTATATTATTTATTCCCAGTTCATAAAATAAAACTTAGATTACCTCAGGATGCCATCTAATACAGACACTCTGTTTTCATTCACACATTCACCGTCCAGTCTAACATGCACTTGCTTTTTCATAGCTTTCAATTTCCCAGATATTTGAATGATTTGCAGTTCACAAATAGACATTTTATTGTGTCCGTAGATGCTATGAATCATCGACACTCTCCTTGAATAAACTCTCAGGGACGGAAGGAGGTATCCGAATCCTTCAGATCCCAGTTACTTTGAATTTCACACCCCTGGCTGAGCTGAAGAGCCTGACACATCTGCAATGCAGTTATCTTCTGAAATGATACTTCCAGAGAAGTAATTTTCTGTTTGTTAGAGAACAGACGCTAAGGAATTGCTGGTAGATGTCACACTGTAAACAAACACTTATCACCTAAACACACAGTCATTAACCTGTCAGGCATTAACATGTGCTTGTTAGCAGAGCAGAGAATTATCATAAACTCAGAGAACAGCTGAGGCACAGAGATATTACAGTATTACAGCTTAAAATCCTGACTAATAGAGCTGCTTATAGTAAACACAACCGAAATGCTTAATCTAACTGCTAAAAATGCGAGAGTACCGAAAGCTCACTGCTTTATTCAAATAAAGGTGATATATTTTTCAGAACAGGGAATTTTTCAAACCTGACTATGCAATAACATGCCTTTTTGCAGCATAAGCTGCACCCTCAAAACATATGATGTGTAAATGAAGGCATTTTTGTATATACAAATGCACATTTTCTGGCTGTGACACTGATATTTTATATCTACATATATGACCTAATGTAATGCACACAGGTGCTCAACTGTAATGCCCATGATATATAACAAGTTAAATACTATATATCATGTGTATTACAGTTGAGTATAGAATTGCTGCTATCGAGTTCCTAACAGACTGAACAAAATGAACATTGCTTGCACATTTCTGTTAATTTATTCAGTTTAGTTTATCTGTGGAAGTAGCTGAAGGGAAATTCACAATTTAACAAAAAGACTGAGAAATGTTGGATGATATACAGTGGTGTGAAAAAGTGTTGGCCCCCTTCCTGATTTCTTATTTTTTTGCATGTTTGTCACACTTTAATGTTTCAGATCATCAAACTAATTTAAATATTACACAAAGATAATGCAAGTAAATACAAAATGCATTTTTTAAATGATGATTTCATTTATTAAGGGAAAAAAGCTGTCCAAACCTACATGGCCCTACGTGAAAAATGAATTGCCCCCTCCTGTTAAATCATGAAAGAACTGCAATTAACCACATTATTTTAGAAAGCTGAGTTAAATTTCACTAGCCACACCAAGGCCTGATTACTGCCAGACCTGTTGAATCAAGAAATCCCTTAAACAGAACCTGTCTGACAAAGTGAAGCATGCTTAAATAGCAACACATTATGCTGCGATCTAAAGAAATTCAGGAACAGATGAGAATCAAAACAGTTGACATGTATCAGTCTGGAAAGGATTATAAAGCCATTTATAAGGCTTTGGGACTCCAGCAAACCACTGGAGGAAGAGTGGAGAGGCACAGAAGCCATGTTGCTTGAAGTCCAGTGTGAAGTTTCTACAGTCAGTGATGATTTGGGCTGCCATGTCATCTGCTGGTGTTGGTCCACTGTGTTGGTCCAGCCATCTACCAGGAACTTTTAGAGCACTTCATGCTTCCTTCTGCTGACCAGCTTTATGGAGATGCTGATTTCATTTTCCAGCAGGATTTTGCACCTGCCCACACTGCCAAAAGCACCAAAAGCTGGTTCAATAACCATGGTGTTACTGTGCTTTATTGGCCTGCAAACTCGTCTGACCTGAACCCCATAGAGAATCTATGAGGTATTGTCAAGAGTAAGATGAGAGACACCAGACCCAACAATGCAGATGACCTGAAGGCCGTTATCAAAGCAACCTGGGCTTCCTCACCACCTCAGCAGTGCCACAGGCTGATTGTCTCCATGCCACGCCGCACTGATGCAGTAATTCATGTAAAAGGAGGCCCAACCAAGTATTGAGTACATGTACAGTAAATGAACATACTTTCCAGAAGGCCAACAATTCACTAAAAATGTTTTTTTTATTGGTCTTATGAGGTATTCTAATTTGTTGAGATAGTGAATTGGTGGGTTTTTGTTAAATGTGAGCCAAAATCATCCCAATTAAAAGAACCAAAGACTTAAACTACTTCAGTCTGTGTGCATAGAATTTATTTAATACACGAGTTTCACAATTTGAGTTGAATTACTGAAATAAATGAACTTTTCCACCACATTCTAATTTATTGAGATGCACCTGTATATCCCTTGAACTGGTGAAGTGGACAAATGCAGCGTGAAGCCATTAGTGTTGTACAGTATGTGATTGCCTACCAGGAGCCGTATAAAATTATACATAGTTTAATTAAGTTACGTCTCTTCATTCCTGTAGTGTCCATTATGCATTTGGAAAACTCAGCAGATGTGAAGAAGGTTATTATGACCACCCGAGGCTACTAACCATTACTGCTTTATTGTAATTTTCATTTTATGATATTGCTTGGATTTCTTGACAATAAAAGATGAAACGGAAATTGAATGAAATAAAATGTATACAGCCCTACTGTAGTTTAAAGAAAAAAACAATCAGTTGCTAATTTGTTGCACTCTCTTCTGGTGAAAGCTAGTGATAGCACTGACAATTTGATTGCTTTATAAAACCCATATATCATGCAGACAAATGGGTGAGGTAGGCTACAATTCTCATCTTCCTGGAACATAATTTATAATAATTGAAAAGTTCACACCAACATATTCAAGAACGTGGGATATGGAAATAGAGGAGTGATCTGCTGCTAATATTTACTACAATCCATCAAATGTCAGACATTAGTTAGTAGATAAAATTATTTCTGAGATGAAGAAGAGCTTGTTTGTTAGGGTTGAGTGTAATGAGAGGAGAGGCAGAGAGTTTGGCAATAAAATGTAGAGGACACATTATGTGTAACAGGATGCATTTGGATGAGCAAAATCAGCCAAAGGCAGTTCAGCACCCTCACAACAAGCTTTGATTGATCTCCTTTACGCTACCAGGAGACAGAGTGACTGAACCATAGAGAATGCATGCAATAAAACATGGCAATTGTGAACCCACCAAAAATTCTTTCCACTAAAGAGAGAGCCAGTAAGTCAGCCTCAAAAAGTGTACTTTAGCATTTAAGGCCTAATCCATTAGCACATATTCAGAAAGCACAAAGTTGTATCAGAGATCTCGAAGTACACAAAAAGAAGGCTGTCAGGTGAACAAGAAATTCTCTTTAGCTCTGACTCCTTCAATGGGGTCAGAGGAAAGAATTGTGTCAAAATCAGAACCCCCTTGATTACATGGAGCAGGCTTTCAGAAAAAGTGTCATGCAAAATAAAGAGGGTAGACCGTGATTATGGCCTTGCTGTGAATTAGAGGTCTTTCATAGATTTGCGTAATGCCTTTGATTATGTTTAAGTGGTGGAATGGGAATAGGGCTCATCTGGAAAGCTGGAGGCCGTGCGGGATGAATGGGATTGAAACGGAGAACTGAACAGCACGCTAGAGAAAAAGCACACATAAAAGCAGACAAACGTGCCATTGTGGATTTCAGTAATTGCTGTGAGACAATGAGGAGACCTATTCTTTAGAAACACACTGCTTTTCAAAGCAAGAAATCTATGAAATGCATGACATGTATTGGTGATTAGCGAGGCAGGCCTGCAAGTGACTTTAATATTCGGAAACTAATCATTTGAACAGAGGTCAGAGCTCTAATGGCAGACCATTTACTCAGATTTATTGAAGATATTGTAATGCATGCTTGATTCTGGTCTACATTTCAGAGTGTATGTATGGTAGTATGAAATTATGTCAAAGTATTTCTGAGGCATACAGTAATCTTAAAGGAATGGTTCACTCAAAAATGAAAATTTACTGAAAATGTACTCACCCTCAGGCCATCTGAGATGTAGATGAGTTAGTTTCTTCATCAGATCAGATTAGTTGAAATGGCATTACATCACTTGCACACCAAAGGATCCTATGCAGTGAATGTGTGCTGTCAGAATGAGAGTCCAAACAGCTGATAAAAACATCACAATAACCTATAAGTAATCCACATGATTCCAGTACACCAAATAATGTCTTGTGAAGTGAAAAACTGTGTGTTTTTAATAAACAAGTTCATCATTAAGGCGTGTTAATTTCAAACCGTCACTTCTATCCAAAATATGAGTCCATAATCCATAGTAACACTTCCTCCAAATATCTCCAAATCTTTTGGAGAAACAAATTCATCTACATCTTGGATGGTCTAAGGGTGCGTACATTTTCAACAAATTTTCATTTTTGGGTGAACTATTCCTTTAATAATGATTAAAGATGTATGGATGTCATTGCATTAGATAACATAATATAAATCAGAATATTCATATTTGTTTCCAAGCAAAACAGTGTACAAGAAATTTGGTTGCAAGTCATAAAATAATAAATGGACAGTTTCTTGTTTCAAAGATTAATGATGTCAGCTCTGAGTAAAGGTCTAGCATGATTTGTTTGCAAATGCCACTTGGTTTGAATGTAATATATTTACATATTTTATATCATTGTAATGCAATAAAATTCACATATTTTTAATTGTGACAAGAGTGCAAAAATGGCCAAATACGTTTTGAAATCAAAATATATGTTAGAAAATATACATAATTTTTTGTTTGATTTTTGCTTAAAATAACTATCTGTCTAATAAGAACAAGACGTAATATACTTAATATATTTTATATTCTATGAAAATAATATCAAAGTATTATAAATAACTTTTTTTTAAACATTTATCTTGCTTTAATGGTAGCTTGTTTTACTATAGGGAACTAGGGTGATTACTGATTACTAATAGTATATTTGCAGTGGAAGAAAAATTGTAAAACATTTTCCAATATTTTTAGCACTGGAAATAAGCCATAGTCTTACAGTGCACAGTGTACCAGAGAAATGGCATTTTATAATGTCACATAGACGATTTTGCATTATCTCTCCAGTCAGGTAAGTAGCTAGTGTTACAAGCTTCATTGTTCGTCTGCCAAGGCTGAAAGATTATGTGTGTATGCGTGAACGTGTTTTCTCTTTAAAACTCCATTGAGTCATAACAAGTAGATATAAGCTTTTGTTCTCTTTGTGTGTCATGTCTGTTCTTTTTCTCTGCTCTGACACATTGTACCCAGTAATCACTCATCATGCAATTCAGTAATCCATGCTTTTAAGACAGATGAAACTCTTTGGAGATGCCAACTCATCAGCAGTCAAGCATGGTCTGCGGACCACACTCATGCTGATCATATACAGTAGCTGATCATTATTTTCAGCATGGGACATGCTGGGGAATAATCTGTCAATTTAATGAGTACCTCATTTAAATGGGCATGCACTATTAATTGCACAATATCCATAACGCTGTTGTTGTTTTTATGTTTTCTTTAATGAGGTGCACGTTGGATGTCCTGATCAATGCTCACTGCAAGCAAAGTGTTTACATGGACTGCAGCACTACTGACAAAATTATGATTATTAAGACCAGTTAATGAATTGAAGATGACGGATATACACTGAAAATGATACCACTGCTGCTAATTGCTAGGTGATTTTAATTAACCTACAGGCACTTTAAATGACTAATCAAACCATTTTAAAGGCCCATTCCTACAAGTGACAAGGCTTGTGCATTTTGCTCATGCAAGCGTTTCTTTATGACAAGGATGCTTAAATGGGCACAGCTTAATTAGAAAAGGACCAATGGTGAGTAGAGGAGAGGAGAGGAGAGGAGAGGAGAGGAGAGGAGAGAGGAGTTCGCTCCTGCTAGAGGAGTGCTAGGTCAGCATTTCCCCAGGCAGCAAGGGACAAAATGCAAAAGGAAATATACACTGTAGCCTCCCTTAAGACATTAGTAAACCCCTGAACACTCTTCAGTGGGATATTCATCCATGTGAAACCGGCTCTCTGAATAAAAGAAAAGAAAAGAAATGAAAAAATCTTTCATGACAAGCAAAAGTAACAATAGTATTCTATTCTATTCATTTTATTTATTTGTTCTTTTTTTCAAATCAGTTCAAATTGGATAATATTACTCATGAATCATGACTGAGCAGAAATCATGAGATTATTATTATTATTATTTTATTCTATTGACATAACTAATCTATAGTATACACCATTCAAAAGTTTTGGGTCGTAAAGTTTGGTAAATTGTAATATATATATATATGTATATATGTATATATATATATATGTATGTATCAGAATCTTAGGGCATCTACTGTAAAAAGCAACAGTTCATGTTTCACAGTGTATATTACCCCGCTCTGAGCTATGTGCGTGCTCGGGCTCCATCCTTTGTTTTTTTTCGCCTGCATTGCTGGCGGCTATGAGTTTATGCAGGAGTAGAACTGCATTCAGAGGCAGGTTGAATAGTAAATGACTTGAAAAGTTGTCATTTGCAGAGTGCAGTCTGGCCACCTGGTGGCAGACACAGCATTCTCAAATGCAGCGTCATTACTCATTACAGATGTTTTTTTCTTTTTTCTTTTTAAGACTGACAGGAATTCATGTGTCAAAAACCACTACAAACCCTTTTACTCAAACTGGTGATAATTGGGATATATTTTGGTACTTTCATGCAGACTTTATATTCCTGTTCTTCAAAGAGAAATTATTTTTGTGTGATGCTCATGTTGTCCTATATATCTCTTTCTTCAGTTACCATTAAACATATTATGAGTAGAGCTACGCAAATTAAATTATGAAATGTGCACAAGGAGAGTGTGTGTCATATGATGCAGCAGGGGTAACATGTGTGAATATTACGTGTTTATATATAGCCTAGTTGATTTGCTAAGAATGACTATTCTCATTCTTCTGTTTTAGAGAATGTTTATGTCAAAAGTTGGGCTGCTTTAATTTCCTTGTTCCTTTGAGCATTCAAGAAAACTCTTTGAATTGAATGCCAGGCGTGTGAATTGAACGCTCTTGCGGTAAATCCATAGGATTTTCATGAAATCAAGCTTGAAAGAGTGAGCGTGGCGCTCTGGAGAACAAAGAGACACAACAGGATGAACGCTGAGCTAAATGTACCTAACACCTATTTATTCTCTTCTCATGAATCCCATGAAAATACCTATCGACTTGAATTATAGGTGTTTTTCTTGTGCTTCACACCCTGTTCTAACCACCCACAGTGATGTATATTGAGCACAAAAATGACAAACTGGCAAGCTCTAATTTGATTGGCAGGCTGCTATGACATCTGTTGCCCAAGTCTTATGTCATGGTATAGACATAAGAGAGAGTTTTTGCTTGAAATGCAACCCCAAATTGTTCTTTAGCCTATAGTATATTATATACAGTAATGTATATTTTCAACCATTTAAATATACTTTATTGATTAATAAAATATAATATGAATTATTAATAATTAATCAAATAAACTTGATGTATGCAAACCAAGTCTAAATATATATATATATATTAGGGATGCCACAATTCTCAATATAACATTGAACCGTTCGGTACGACATCCACGGTTCAATATGGGCTTGTGGATTGTGGTTTTTCAGTTTTGTGTTTAAATAATTTCTGGGAAATTCAATTTTAAAAAGTTGCTGCATACTAAAATTTATTTAAATTGATTTCCAGGTAATTTTTTGCCTGTATAAAGGGCAGTTTTCGCTAACCTTATTAAATGCATGTCATCTTTCATATCAAATACTTACATTTTATTAATAATTTCACTTAATATAATAGGACACTAAAAGACTGTTACCAAACAAATGAAATCAGTATTAACAAAATGCTCAGGTTACGCTCAGCCTTATAGCATGGCAGCCTACACCATGCTCATTCTCTTATCTCAGGGAACCCATTGTGTTAATCACTCTATGGGGAACGCATCCAATTGCACCGTGCTATAAGCAAGTGCAGAATCAAGCCACTCTGTGAGCTCAGCCCCGAAGTGCCCATACTGAGGGCTTCTGTAAGCATGAACTATAATGAAACCTAAGCCGCTAGGCTGAGGACTACATAACATGACCTGAGAACCACGTCTCATTCCTCCAGAGTGGGGCCACCAGGAGGACCGAACATCTGACTTCCCTGACTCGTCTGATGACCTGAGGAAGCAGGGCAACAAGGGGGAAGGCATACAGTGCTGGGCCAATCATGGGCCAGGACATCTGACTGCTTCGAAAAATAAATTGGGCAGTGAAAGTTGTCTTCTGAGGTGAATAGGTCCACCTCTGCCCTCCCGAAGACAGACCAGATCATTTGAACTGTTTGGGGATGTAGTCTCCATTCTCCTGGAGCTACATTGCCCCTGGACAGCATGTCTGCTGCCCGGTTCAGTATGCCGAGCACATGAACTGCTCTCAGCGAGAGGAGTTTGCCCTGTGCCCATAAAAGGAGGCGTTGAGCCAACTTGTAGAGGGATCTTGACCTGAGACCGCCTTGGCGATTTATAAAGGCTACCACCATCATGTTGTCCAAACGGATCAGGACATGGTGCCCCTTTAAGGCTGACAGGAAGGTTTTTTTTGGGCTAGAAAAACTGCCATCATCTCGAGGCAATTGATGTGTATGTGTTGCTCCAGATTTGACCAGGAGCCTAACACCGGCCTGCCCTCGTACAGAGTTCCCCAACTTGAGTTGGAGGCATCTGTTGTGACCACCTTTCTTCTCGAAAGAAAGGTGGTCAAGGTGTCCCGTTGGTGTCCCAACGGGACACCTGATTTAAACAGGCGGGAAGTTTTCCAAGGGGCCACAGCTCTAAAGCAGCGGTGGGTTACCCTGAGATGAAAACTTTCCAGGTGCCAAGTGTGGAATGGGACATGGGCTTTGAGCCAATACCGGAGGGGCCGCATGTGAAGCAGGACCAGAGGAATCAAAGAGGATGTGGCTGACATGAAGTCGAGCATTCTCTGGAAAGCCCTGAGGGGACGTGAAATCCCTAGCTTGAATGATATCGCTAGCCACTGAACTATCAGGGAACGTTCTGGCATAATCCATGCCCGCACCTGGGAAGAATCGATAACTGTCCCCAGAAAGACTACTCGCTGGCTGGGAGACAAAGAGCTCTTGGCTAAATTGATTTTCAACCCAAGCCGCTCCAGGTGGCTGAGCAGCAGCGACCTGTGAATGATGAGTTCCCTTTCTGATCTGGCTAAAACCAGCCAATCGTCATGGTAATTCAGGATACAGATTCCCAGCTGTCTCAGAGAAGAGAGAGCCACATCTATTCACTTCGTAAAAGTGCGCGGGGCCAGAGACAGTCCGAATGGCAGGACTGTATATTGATAGGCCACTCCCTCGAACGGGAATCTCAAGAATGGTCTGTGATGGGGGGGCTATCTGGATGTGAAAGTAAGCTTCTTTTAGATCCACATATATAAACCAGTCCCCGGGGCATACTTGCGTGAGGATCTGTTTAAAAGTCAGCATCTTGAATGGCCATCTCATGAGCGAGTGATTCAGATGCTGAGATAGAGAATGTGCCTGAGCCCGCCATCTTTTTTGGAAATGAGGAAGTAGCGGCTGTAAAAGTCTGACTCGCTGTTCGCTAGAGGAACTGTTTCTACAGCTCCCTTTGTAAGCAGTGTTTGCACTTTGAACCGGAGAACATGAGCATCGTTGTCCTGTACCAAAGTTTGAATAATACCTCTGAACTGAGGTGGCCTGCGAGTGAAATGAAGCGAGTAACCTCATTCTATGATGTTTAGAACCCAACTTGATACACCTGGGATAGCTTTCTAAGCCTGAAGCTGGATGGCAAGTGGTCTGAGTGGGAGGGGAACTGACATTTGTGGTAATAAGGAGAGAAGCACTGCTCTTGAGTATGTGGGTCCGCTATCACAAAGGTTGTTTGTTTGGGCACGCGCTCAATGGGGAGGACGAGCCCAACTTGAATATAGCTTCCATCGCTCAGTGTTGAGCAGAGGGATGGAAAGTGGGCGTGAGACTTCTTCGAGGGAGTTCCGCCCTCGGCGAGAACTGACCCTCTTCCTCTCTGCATTTGGATCAGGATGGATTCTGAGGCTCAGGGTCCAATGTCACTCTGGGGCGGGGACCTTGACGTCTAGGAAACTGGTAGCGTTTTGCTGTCCTGGGGCCCTGATGAAGCCCAGGCTCAGACTTATGCCTGCTTCACACTGGATGAGCAAGCAGTGTGGAGGCAGCGCGGTAGCGGTGCGTATGCAGAGAATGAGCAGCGCACGCCCATTGTACTTTCATACTGGCAGTGTTTGTTATGCGCAGCTGAACCGTGGCTTGTGTACTGCAATTCTTATTTCCCAGTGTTCTCATTCGAACACTGTGTGTCATCCCACATGAAAAAATGCTATAGTAATTTACAGTAAATACTATAGTGTTTTTGAACCATACTATAGTAAAGTGTATTATACTGTATATTGTTTACAATGCTTTGTTAAAGTGCTCCTATTATGCCTTTTCCAAAATTACCTTTCACGCAGTGTGTCATGTAGCTGTATGTGAAAATAAACTATCTGCAAAGTTGTGAAGCCGACAGTGCATGATAAATAAAGTTATTGTCTATCAAAAAAAGAGTTGGCTGGCAATCGCCTAAACGAGTCGTCAGGAATTCAAATCTTATTCTGTTATGGCTCTACGTCATGAAGTAACTGTAGGATATCAGACCGAATCAGACAATCTAAGTTTTGGTCAAAACATGTTTGAAACATTAGGAGTCAAAACATTCCACAAGAGGCCCAAGACAACAGGATGTCATAAATCAGACCCGAGCATTAGCCAGTCTGAAGCAAGCCTAAACCACTCTGTCACAGAACAGTTTTCAACATTAACACAAAAGAACACTTATTGACAATTCCAAGGAGATTGTCAATTTTGGGGCAAGTTATCAAGAATAATGGTCAAAAGAGATGCACAGCGTGACCGCCACATGGAAACATGTGATAGTGACCACAAGCTCTTCGGATTGACTTTTCCCCTCCACCTAAGACAGAGAACAGACTAAAATTCCTTACAGACATTTTAACCTCTCTGGTCTTCACAGAACGTATCCTTACATTCACAGAATGGCACGGAAACTGCCTTTCCATGCACCTAAATGACACTAAAAGGACCTGAGCAACTAATCGTTTCTCTCCATAATCACTCCATATCATGTATGCAACCTACATGTGACTTATCAGGTCTTAATCATTTATTGTGAATGTATTTTGAATAACTATTGAATAGTTTAAGAATTGCTATTCATGTTTAGTATGTGTGTGTTTGAATCTTCATGCTTGAAACGTTTATTCTAATCACTTCGTTGTCAAATGTATCATATTCTTATTATAAGAAATCATGTCCAAAATGTATAAAATGTCTGTCCAAAATCATGTCCAAAATGTCTGTAAAAACATGGATCATGTGAATAATGAGATAACAGTTGATTTATGAATGGGGAGGAGGAATATACAAAACCCCCGAGCAACGACGACATCTAATTGGTCAAAGCACCATTTGGGGTGTGTTAAACAGCCTGGTTTAAATACTAGAAACACCATCAAACTTAACAGTGATTCTGTCCTAATTCCCTTACATATTAATGGTGGAGTTCCCTTTAAAATCTTAAATGATTCCCTTTGAGCTAAATTGACCTGTTTCCCTTACATAACACATTTGCATAATGTCTGCCCACTTTCTACGTCACCAACTTGCACGCCCACAAACATTACAATTTCCATGTGGTTAACATCATGTCGAGAAGACGCTGTATCCTACGCTGTGAGAGTAAATTTGTTTTATCACATCTTATAATTACCACAAACTTGTTAACACGTGACACTTACGACTGAGAAACGTCCTGCTCCAGTCGTGCTTGCGAATCAGTCTCTTGTCGATCAGCCAGTTCAACCATTTCATCATCAGACTCCAGCTCAAATTGGTAAGGTACAATCGATACCATCTTTTCTATGGATTGACACAATCGATACCATCTTTTCTATGTATTGACAAGTCTCCAGGGCTGTCGTTCCGTCAGGGCAATGGGCATTTTGTTTCCGACACGTGCTGTACGCAGTAGACCAATCACAAAGGACTGCGCCATCTGACCAATCACAGCAGTGAGGGCTCACGGAAAGGAGACTGATTCTTTGAACTGCTTCGCACGAGTCATTTACGAATCATTTAGAAATTAGGTAAAACTAAATAATTTTTTTTAGAAAACTAATGTGTTTTTTGACCTTGCATGCATGCAAACCTGTTTTAGGAGACTCATAAAACAATATAAACAACCTTAAAAATGGCATAATAGGGGCACTTTAATGAATGCTACAGCATACTGTAGTATTAACTATAGTGAACTGATAACTGTAATAAATACTGTAGTATACTTTAGTTTTTACTACAGTAAACTACAGTGTATTGTAGTATAATATACCCTATAATTGTAGAAAATGGAGTACTGTCATGACTTCGGTCTGATCAGCAGGTTGTTGGTCTTGTCTTGGCTGTGTATGTGTTTATTGTCGGGAGCACGTGGTTTTGTTTTGACAGTTCGCCATGTGCTCGTTGTGTTCGCGGTTCCCCTCCCCATCATTATCTTATTACTACATAAGCTGCTGTCACACCTGTGACTAGTTAGTCCCTCATTTCTCCCTGTATTTTAATTCCCCTCTTGTGTGTAGTCTTGTGTCAGACCATTGTTGTGTGTACACGCTAAGCTTAGCTCGTGACCTACTTTCGGTTTTGTTGTGTTACATCCTGTTGTGTTTTTCCTAGGCTCCAAGTGCAGTTTAGTTTCTGCTGTTTGACTTCTTTTTTTGATCCCCCCTTTGCCTCTCATTTCTCCAGGTCTCTGTGCCTCAGTTCCTGCCCTGGCGTTAGAGGTCTGCACCGGCTTTAAACTGAAGCCTGAACCCGACCCATAGCCAAGATCGTCTGACCCGGCCCGACCCAACCTGAGCAGCACAGTTAAATTTATAGCCCGAACCCGGAATCCCCCCCCCCACAATGAATAGCCAATTTTTAAAAAAGGCTGTATTTCACGATTGCATGCAACGGTCAGTAAACAAATACATATAAAGAAACTGAATCATTAAGGCTTGGCCAGTTCACAAGGCAAAAGAAAAAAACACTTACCAGTTATGAAAGTTTATGAACATCAGGTGCTTCGGGCACATAAATTCTGCCGAGTTTTTGAATGATTGCATACGACTTTGGACATTCTTCCATCGTGCAAATTATAGTCATTTTCGTCAGTTGAGGCTTGTTAGCATTCAAAGTCAAATCAGACACAGTGCGGTAAGATCACATTTATTTGAATTAATTAATTATATCATTTATTTGAATTGGCGAGAGAGAGAGGGATGAAAGTTACGTGTGTGAACCTGCGTCTGCGTGCCTCTCTCTGCAAGCAATGAGGCTTAGTTACTTCAAAAACAGCAATTTTACCCCCTCATTGCAGAGAAAAATAAAGTTGCGAGTCAGTAGCCTGTCGAAGCTATTTTACTAATAAAAGTTTCCGTGCTGTGTTGTAGTTGTCATGTGCACTAATGTGTATGCGTGTGTCTATGAAAGCAGCGTAGCCTAGGCTACTGCATATAGTTTTAGTTTAGCTATAAACCCGAGCCCGACCCGAACCCGAAGCTATTCATTAAACATTAACCCGAACCCAACCCGAAACCCGAAAGTATTTCGGGACCCGTCGGGCTCGGGTCGGGTAGCAGACCTCTACCTGTCGTTACCTGAGCCATGTATTGCGGCTTCTGAACTCTTGCTCTTCTCGCCATGCTCAACAGGGAACTTTCTGCTCTGACGTTGTGTCAGCACTGACGCTGGGACTCTGTGCGCTGTTCTCTCCCCACTCCGACGTTGCGTCAGCGCACTGTTCTCTTCCCACTCTGACGTTACGTCAGAACTGAAGCTGGGACTCTATGCGCTGTTCTCTCCCCATTCTGACGTTGC
>NW_015506495.1:561-88172 GCF_001515645.1 Sinocyclocheilus grahami | reverse complement strand
AAGACTGAACCTCCAGCCAATCAGCAACCTCGGGAAACCCCTTTCGGCAACCAGACAAGGAAGGGAACCCCGCACACAGGAAAGCAAGTACCTCCAGATCCTAGCTGAACTGGTGCATTTAATATACATTTTAACCTAATTGAGGAACTCAAGGCTAGGGTTAATTAAGTGATTGATGGTTGTTCAGATCTATGCAATTGCACATATTGCTGTAAACTTGGGATTTCACATTTTCATTCTCTTAAACTAATTATTTCCTCACTTTCTCTCTTTCTGCAACTTGTGTGTGAATGCGTGTGTTAGATTAGTTTATATGTCTTAGATTTATCCAATAAAGCCTTATTTATATTGAAAAGAGAAGTATCTTGTGTTTTGTGCTCACAAGTTAATGTCTTAAACTGCCGATCTTGTTACATATGCTAATTAATAGTGTTTTCACTATATTTTGGATATAAATATCCATTGCAGAATTGATGTCATACGGCTCGTTCACTGAATCGCTGGCCGTCTCAGTGATCAGCCGTAAAACAGTGATTCTGTCCTAATTCCCTTACATATTAATGGTGGAGTTCCCTTTAAAATCTTAAATGATTCCCTTTGAGCTAAATTGACCTGTTTCCCTTACATAACACATTTGCATAATGTCTGCCCACTTTCTACGTCACCAACTTGCACGCCCACAAACATTACAATTTCCATGTGGTTAACATCATGTCGAGAAGACGCTGTATCCTACGCTGTGAGAGTAAATTTGTTTTATCACATCTTATAATTACCACAAACTTGTTAACACGTGACACTTACGACTGAGAAACGTCCTGCTCCAGTCGTGCTTGCGAATCAGTCTCTTGTCGATCAGCCAGTTCAACCATTTCATCATCAGACTCCAGCTCAAATTGGTAAGGTACAATCGATACCATCTTTTCTATGTATTGACAAGTCTCCAGGGCTGTCGTTCCGTCAGGGCAATGGGCATTTTGTTTCCGACACGTGCTGTACGCAGTAGACCAATCACAAAGGACTGCGCCATCTGACCAATCACAGCAGTGAGGGCTCACGGAAAGGAGACTGATTCTTTGAACTGCTTCGCACGAGTCATTTACGAATCATTTAGAAATTAGGTAAAACTAAATAATTTTTTTTAGAAAACTAATGTGTTTTTTGACCTTGCATGCATGCAAACCTGTTTTAGGAGACTCATAAAACAATATAAACAACCTTAAAAATGGCATAATAGGGGCACTTTAATGAATGCTACAGCATACTGTAGTATTAACTATAGTGAACTGATAACTGTAATAAATACTGTAGTATACTTTAGTTTTTACTACAGTAAACTACAGTGTATTGTAGTATAATATACCCTATAATTGTAGAAAATGGAGTACTGTCATGACTTCGGTCTGATCAGCAGGTTGTTGGTCTTGTCTTGGCTGTGTATGTGTTTATTGTCGGGAGCACGTGGTTTTGTTTTGACAGTTCGCCATGTGCTCGTTGTGTTCGCGGTTCCCCTCCCCATCATTATCTTATTACTACATAAGCTGCTGTCACACCTGTGACTAGTTAGTCCCTCATTTCTCCCTGTATTTTAATTCCCCTCTTGTGTGTAGTCTTGTGTCAGACCATTGTTGTGTGTACACGCTAAGCTTAGCTCGTGACCTACTTTCGGTTTTGTTGTGTTACATCCTGTTGTGTTTTTCCTAGGCTCCAAGTGCAGTTTAGTTTCTGCTGTTTGACTTCTTTTTTTGATCCCCCCTTTGCCTCTCATTTCTCCAGGTCTCTGTGCCTCAGTTCCTGCCCTGGCGTTAGAGGTCTGCACCGGCTTTAAACTGAAGCCTGAACCCGACCCATAGCCAAGATCGTCTGACCCGGCCCGACCCAACCTGAGCAGCACAGTTAAATTTATAGCCCGAACCCGGAATCCCCCCCCCCACAATGAATAGCCAATTTTTAAAAAAGGCTGTATTTCACGATTGCATGCAACGGTCAGTAAACAAATACATATAAAGAAACTGAATCATTAAGGCTTGGCCAGTTCACAAGGCAAAAGAAAAAAACACTTACCAGTTATGAAAGTTTATGAACATCAGGTGCTTCGGGCACATAAATTCTGCCGAGTTTTTGAATGATTGCATACGACTTTGGACATTCTTCCATCGTGCAAATTATAGTCATTTTCGTCAGTTGAGGCTTGTTAGCATTCAAAGTCAAATCAGACACAGTGCGGTAAGATCACATTTATTTGAATTAATTAATTATATCATTTATTTGAATTGGCGAGAGAGAGAGGGATGAAAGTTACGTGTGTGAACCTGCGTCTGCGTGCCTCTCTCTGCAAGCAATGAGGCTTAGTTACTTCAAAAACAGCAATTTTACCCCCTCATTGCAGAGAAAAATAAAGTTGCGAGTCAGTAGCCTGTCGAAGCTATTTTACTAATAAAAGTTTCCGTGCTGTGTTGTAGTTGTCATGTGCACTAATGTGTATGCGTGTGTCTATGAAAGCAGCGTAGCCTAGGCTACTGCATATAGTTTTAGTTTAGCTATAAACCCGAGCCCGACCCGAACCCGAAGCTATTCATTAAACATTAACCCGAACCCAACCCGAAACCCGAAAGTATTTCGGGACCCGTCGGGCTCGGGTCGGGTAGCAGACCTCTACCTGTCGTTACCTGAGCCATGTATTGCGGCTTCTGAACTCTTGCTCTTCTCGCCATGCTCAACAGGGAACTTTCTGCTCTGACGTTGTGTCAGCACTGACGCTGGGACTCTGTGCGCTGTTCTCTCCCCATTCTGACGTTGCGTCAGCACTGACGCTGGGACTCTGTGCGCTGTTCTCTCCCCACTCCGACGTTGCGTCAGCGCACTGTTCTCTTCCCACTCTGACGTTACGTCAGAACTGAAGCTGGGACTCTATGCGCTGTTCTCTCCCCATTCTGACGTTGCATCAGCACTGATGCTGGGAATCTGCGCTGTTCTCTCCCCATTCTGACGTTGCGTCAGCACTGACGCTGGGACTCTGTGCGCTGTTCTCTCCCCACTCTGACATTGCGTCAGCACTGATGCTGGGACTCGGTGCACTGTTCTCTCCACACCTTTCCCTTTTATTTTTTCATATGGTGATTGTAAAAAACACGTAACATCTCACTTACATGATTTTATGGTGAAATGTCTTATTTTTCATGTTAATCAGGTCAATTTTGATCAAAAACAATACACTGTGGCTTTAATTCAGCATAAAATAGACTAGGTGCCAAAACGATCGCAGCACTGCCGCTTCTGCTCTGCTCCTGCTACGCGCTGCCGCGGTTGCCTCCGTGCAGTGTGAATGCTCTAATCTGTTAACATGGGCGCCGGAAAAGAATTGAAAAGAAATGCACTGCTTACTCTCTGCTTACGCGTGCGGTGTGAAACCAGCGTTAGGCTGGGACTTGGTAGGCTGCTGAGCAGATGGAGCCTTCTGATGACTTAAAACAGCCGCCACACTGGAGCACTTTGGCAGGAAGTGATGCATTGCTTGCGATAATTCTGTGCTGCTGTAAACCGCTCTGCAAACCCATCCACGGCAGGGCCAAACAGTCCTTTGAAAGAGACTGGCGAGTCTAGGAAGGCGACATTGTCAGCGTCCCTGTTCTTGGTTAGATTTTGCCAAAGGTGGCACTCCAGCACCACCAAGTTGGCCATGGCCTTGCCGATCGCCTGCGCAGTGGCCTTAGTAGCGCGCAGAGCCAAGTTTGTTGCTGTGCGCAGCTCTTTGAATGTGTCAGAACTCTGGCCGGACTCGTCCATGGTGCAGAGGAGCTTGGCCTAAAAACATTTGGAGCACCACCATCGTGTGATACCTGTCGACGACGAAATTGATGGCATTGCCGAACAGGCTAGAAGGCGCAAGCGGGGCGTCCATGAGGAAGACCCTGTCCTTTTCTTTAATATCGGACAGGGTCAACCAGAGATGCCTCTCCGCAGCCACTAGCTCTGCCATAGACCGCCCAACGGCACGGGCGGTCTCTTTGGTGGTGCGGAGAGAGCTCTGCAATATCGTGAGTTTTTATTTCCTCGCCTTCATCTAACTCTTTTAGCAGGTCGGCTTGGTACGCCTGTAACACCGCCATGGTGTGCAGACACGCACCAGCCTGACCTCCCGTTGTATAGATGCTATGATGCTAGATGTTGTGCGTAACGGCTTGGAGGGCAATACCGGAGCCTTTAAGGATGATGCCGCACCAGGGGACAGATAGCTTGCAAGCGTCTCTGTTCCCCCCGGGGTATCTCCTTATAACCGTGGTCACTAACCCCTGCCACGTTTGCATAGTGAGAAGAGGCGGTGGTGAATAAGCATGACGAGAATGGTCTCGCCCACGATTTCGACACCTCGGTGTGAAGATCGGGGAAGAACGGCAGGCTCCGGCGTGGAGGTGGCAGCTTACTCCGCATAAAGCGTTCGTCTAGCTTGCTTTTCTGAGGTTCAGCCTGTTTCTCGGAGGGGCCACTCAATATTTAACTTAGCCACGGCACGAGTAACCACCTCCAACAACTCCTCATACTGGGCTGAGTGAGGGGGCGAACCCTCATCGATGCCTTCCACATCAACCTCCTCGGAGGAAGATAGGCGGAGCGTCGAGCCCATTCCCCGGGGGGAAGAAACCGCAGCGTGGGCTTCCGATCCCAGAGAGCGGGCACCGGATCTGGCAGGTGAGGAAGGAGATAAGGACTCGCCTGTCTCCATTCCCTCCGCCAAATCCAATTGCGAACCCCACAAATCAGTTGCCGCTCAGCCTCGGCTGAAGCGGGACAAGCACCACGAGGAACGCTGGTGAAGGCTCCCTCCTCAAAGAGAGCCTTCCGGGAGCGAAGCGAGTGCAATGACATTGGCTCACAGTGCGGGCAGTCGGCCCCCTCGAGAGACGACTCCGCGTGCTTCGCCCCCAAGTAAACAACGCACAGACTAATCAGTGACTAGAACAGTCCAAGGATTTCTCTTTTTCTTTTATTCTTTGATTTACATCAATGACAGACTTCAGCAGGTTTCACTTTAAAATCAGTGCTGTCTCTTTAAAACCTGATGCATATCTGATTTTTTCCCAACTCTTTACGGTCATTTAAGACTTTATAACTAATTTAAGACTACGTTTACAAGGTAACTCACCAAAACCGCGCATTTTGACATAATTGTGTGTGTTTTCGTGCGTTGAAGTGCTACTGGTGAGCTGTCTGAAGGCTCAGTGTATGCGTACAGCCGAATGCGCAGCCTTTCAAACTATACTTCACTGCAACGTTTCTGCGGCATAACCCCATTGTCGCCGCATTCTCAGGTTATGAAGAATAAAGAAGGGAAAAGTCTACTGAAATGAAGCAGTAAAATCACACTGCTCTGACCTTATCAGCCCGTTTGTATCCTATTATTTGATTCGCTCTTGTCGCTTATGACAGAACAGCTAACCAATCACAATGATCTTGTCTTCGGAAAAAATCATTTTAATTGCTTATGTCAGAAACAGCAAATCTCTTTAAAATGGGCTGTTGTTTCCACTACATTGCATTGCTATATTTCCTAAAAGTGTTACCCGCCAACTGGCGACTGACACTGTTACATGTACTCGCCAACGCTGATTTTTACTCGCATTTGGCACTTGGTGAGGGTTAATTTTAGGCCCTGTGTGCATTTCAAGTTTTTGAAAGAAGTTCTTATGCTCACCAAGGCTGCACTATATTTAATAAATACAGTAAAACAATAATATTGTGAAATATTATTAATACTAGAAAAGTAAAAATTATTGTCTTGTTTTCAGAAAAAAACAAGTCAAAATTAAGTGAGTTCCCTTTCGATACTACACTCGTACTGTGTCTTGCTAGATGCATATGGGAAAAAGCCTTTTTTCTCCTGAACTGAAGCCTTTTTTTCCTTCACGCAGTGAAACTGCATGGCCAGTGTATTAAAAAACGAACCAGTGGCTAGGCAGTGGAGCTGCACGGGCCTATGGTGCCGAAGTCCGCCAAGTCTGGGCGGGGCATCTGGCTATATAAACGGGCGTTCGCCACAGGATTCTCAGATTTATTCTCCTTCAGCGACGACTCTACGCTCATCGCTGATCCTTAAAGCCTGCTCGCCGTTGACATGCTTCGCTGCTGGATTGAGACCTCCCTGCTCGGCTGACCGGCACTCTCTGCCTCAGCATCGCAGCAGTTCCGGTTCTGTTCCCCTGCCGCCATCCGGCGATACTGAAAGAGCTTATTTATAGCAGGTAAGCCCTAAAAGAGCAAATTCTAGCGACGTTGTAACAAATGTCGCGCTGCGAGTGTGGCTCGTGCAGGGAATCTTGCATGATGCAGAAGAGCAGTGAGTGCCGTCACCTGTCTGGGCAGCCCCCACGCAGAGACTGCTCGCTCACTGAGATGGAATGCTCTCGTTGAAAGCATGAGTCTCGCCCTTCTCCACTCGCGGACCGCCTTTCACTGAAGGCAGCCCCGCTCTCTCGTTTCTCCTCTCTCAGCAAGCCTCGGAGAGCGAAATGGCGAAGCCTGGGAACTAAGCAACTGGGTCTGAGCGATCTCACGCCAACACAGAGCCTGCGTGCTCGCTCTCCCCGCTGCGCTTCGATCCGTGTCTTGCATGTAAAGATCAGTGTCCCTCTTTACATTGATACTGAGTAGATCGGAGCAGATGCTGCCACTGGCAGCTTCAAATTGTGTGTGTCACTATGACTGCGCTCACAGACATGGGCTGCTGTTACCACGAAAGCAGTCTGCCCCTGTTCGTTCGCGGAAGGCGGCCCCGCCTCCCCGCTCTCATGTTTCTCTCCTCCCAGTTACCTCGGAGGAAGCAACGGCGAGCTCGCGGGTTGAGCGATGAGGCAGAGCAATTTCATGCTGACACACATCAGGCATGCTTAATCTGCCAGTGTGTGTTACACGTGAGAATCAGTGCTCCTCGTTCACGAGCAGCTTAATCTTCCTGGGCAGATCAAAGCAAAATGCTGCCAGCTTCGCATTTGTGTGTGTGTCACTGAGCCCCGCCTCCTCCGCGTTTGTGTTTCTCTCCTCCCAGTTACCTCGGAGGAAGCAACGGCGAGCTCGCGGGTTGAGCGATGAGGCAGAGCAATTTCATGCTGACACACATCAGGCATGCTTAATCTGCCAGTGTGTGTTACACGTGAGAATCAGTGCTCCTCGTTCACGAGCAGCTTAATCTTCCTGGGCAGATCAAAGCAAAATGCTGCCAGCTTCGCATTTGTGTGTGTGTCACTGAGCCCCGCCTCCTCCGCGTTTGTGTTTCTCTCCTCCCAGTTACTCTGAGGTAGAAATGACGAACTCGCTGGTATGAATGATCAGGTTTGAGTGATTTAATGCCAGCAAAGCCCCCGCATGCATCATTCTTCATGCAGCTCTTTGATCTGCCAGTGTGTTTACACGAGGGGATCGGCGCCCCTCATTGTCGAGCGGCTCAATCCTCCTGGGCAGTTTGGAGCAGAAGGCTGTCACCAATGATTCAATATCGATGACAGCTTTGTATTTGAACGCGCCTCTCGCCTGGGCCACACCCAAATTTCCTCTTCTGAGTGTGGGGTCGGCGACCAGCCTCTCAATTTAATCCAACCCCTTGTCACATGGGCTGAGGCCTGTCGGGCCATCCCTGTAGTGCCAATCTGGGTGTTGGAGGTTATTCACTGCAATTCTCTCGAATACCCCACGATTCAACTGCGTGGTTCCCACCTAAGCTTAGAGCAAAAACGCACATGTCCTGCGCTCAGAGGTGATGAATTTGCTGGTGATAGGAGCCGTAGAAACTGTTCCCCCAGCTCAGAGCGAGTCAGGCTTCCACAGCCGCTACTTCCTCGTCCCCAAAAAGGATGGTGGCCTCTGGCCCATCCTCGATCTCAGACACCTGAATCACGCCCTCATGAAAAGGTCGTTCAGGATGACTATGCTGATACTTGCGCAAATTTGCTCAGGAAACTGGTTCTTTTCGCTGGACGCATACTGGCCCCCCGCACTTTTATGAAGTGCATGGACGTGGCTCTCTCCCCTCTGAGACAGGTGGGAATCCGCATTCTCAATTACCTCGATGACTGTCTCGTTCTGGCCCAGCCAGAGGCAGAATTAATATCACACAGAACCCTCCTCCTCAGCCACCTGGAGTGCCTGGGACTCAGGGTCAATTTTGCCAAGAGCCCATCGTTCCCCAGCCAGCGAATATCGTTCCTGGGAACAATTTTTGACTCAGCCCAAATGAAAGCTGTAGTCACGCCGGAACGGGCTCTGGCCATATGGAGGCTGGCAACCTCCTTCGAGATTGGTACCACTCACCCCCTCAAAGCATTTCAAAGGATGCTGGGCCTCATGGTGGCGGCATTGCCAGCGCTACAGCTGGGTCTGCTTCGTATGCGCCCCCTTCAGCACTGGTTGAAACCACGGGTTCCATCCCATGCGTGGCGTCACGGACGCCTGCAGATCAGGGTGAGTCAGGCCTGTGTAGAGAACTCCCGCTGGATGGAACAGGGCGTGGCCATGGGGATGGTTTGCAGAAGGACAGTTGTCACGACAGACACCTCCAACTCAGGTTGGGGGGTGCTGTGCGAGGGTATACCAACTTTCGGCCACTGGTCGAAGGCTGAAAAAGGCTTCCACATCAACTGCCTGGAAATGCTAGCAGTATGTCGAGCCTGTCAGTTCTTCCTGTCAGTCCTAAAGGGACACCATGTGCTACTCCGATCGGCCAGGGAGGCCTCTCCTCGAAGCGTCTCTTCACTCTGGTAGAGCGCTTCTTAGAATGGGCTCCACCCAACCTGCGCTCGCTGAGAGCAGCGCATATACCGGGCAAATTGAACCAAAGAGTGGATATGCTATCAAGGAGCAATGTCCCCTCAGGGGAGTGGACGCTCCATCTGCAGATGGTTCAGAGGATCTCGGAGATCTTCGGTGAGGCCGAGGTGGACGTCTTCACCTCAAGAAGACAACTCTCACTGTCCAATTTATTTCTCAAAGACCAAGGATGCGTTGGCCCACAATTGGCCCAACCTCCTTCTTTATGCTTTTCCCCCGATCGCTCTGATCCCACAGGTAATCAGGCGAGTAAGTGAACAAATACACAAGGTTCTTCTGGTGGCCCCCCTTTGGATGAACCAGCTGTGGCTATCAGAGCTAACTCAGCTACTAATAGCAGCCCCTTGGCCTGTTCTGCTGAGACAGGATCTCCTCTCTCAAGCGAACGGGACAATATGGCATCCTCGGCCCGACCTATGGGACCTGCACCACTGGCCGCTCGACGGGAGCCTTCGAGCCTCCCAGAGCGAGTCTTAAACACAATTTCGGAGGCTAGAGCCCCGTCTATGAGACACCTCTACGTCTTAAAGTGGTATTTTTTCTCCACTTGGTGTCTAAACCGCGGCAAAGACCCTCATACTTCCGATTTGACAGAGCTGTTGTAATTTTTGCAAGAGCTGCTGGATAAGGGACGTTCCCCATCCACGCTCAAAGTCTATGTGGTGGCTAACCTTTGTGTTTTTCTAAAGACTTCTCCATGTTGCTTGCGAGCAAATGTTTCTGCAGATTTGTATTGTAATGTATGTATTTTAGCAGACCAATGTTAACACCACAATAAAACCATTGAGAACCACTGATCACCAAAATTATCTTCAGTTCAAATGTTATTTAATTGAAAAGTTTTCCATAGATTTGCATCTATATCTGGATTTTTATTTTTATTGAGGGCCAATCGATGGGCAGAAACAATGCAGTCATCCGCTTCCTAAGGGGGGCCAGGAGGCTGAATCCGCCTCGTCCCCCTACCGTCCCTTCATGGGATCTGCCCCCTCAGGGCCCGCTTTCGAGCTGCTTCAATCTGCCAACATTCGGTCGCTATCGCTGAAGACTGCTCTGCTTCTAGCACTGGCATCAGTAAAGCGAATAGGGGAACTGCAGGCGCTCTCTATTAGCCCTGCCTGCCTGGAATTCAGGCCTAACGACACTAAAGTCATCCTGAAACCAAGGCACGGTTATGTACCAAAGCTGCTCTCCACTCTGTTCAGAGCACAGATCATTACGCTCTCCGCGCTTCCTCCAACTGAAGAGGACAGAGATCTATCTCTGCTCTGCCCAGTCAGAGCTCTGAGAATCTATATTGAGCATTCCACCACCTATAGGTGGTCGGAACAACACTTTGTTAGCTTCGGTAACCGCACCAAAGGGCTTCCGGTTCCGGCATCGCCTCGTCTTGGGCATGGTCCAGTGGTGTGTCCATTGCAGATATTTGTGAGGCGGCCGGCTGGGCCTCACCGTCCACATTCGCAAGCTTTTATAACCTGGAAGTCCCGGCCTTGCAGGCCAGGGTCCTTTCCGCTTGAAGGGACATGCGCTGCGTAAACAGATCTGGCAGAGAGCCCTTGGCCGTATCACGCTCAAGCTCTCTGGCATTAGTTCACCTGTTAGCTCTCGACCCCTGGCTGTCGAAGTTACAGGAGTACTCTGGAACGATTAACCAGGCCGGGTGTGACCTCAGAAAGCTCAGCCCGTCTTAGCCTTGGGTTGTTGTTAACTTCTCTATGGGCATTGGTTACTTTTGGAAGTTTGATACTTTTAGTCGTTCCACTACATTAGCATGGCGTGATTGTACTGTGTTCCCATATGCGTCTAGCAAGAGAATCCTGAGAATCCTGTGGCGAACGCACGCTTATATAGCCAGATGCCCCGCCCATTCTGGCTGGCTTCACGCTCAAAGTCTATGTGGTGGCTAACCTTTGTGTTTTTCTAAAGACTTCTCCATGTTGCTTGCGAGCAAATGTTTCTGCAGATTTGTATTGTAATGTATGTATTTTAGCAGACCAATGTTAACACCACAATAAAACCATTGAGAACCACTGATCACCAAAATTATCTTCAGTTCAAATGTTATTTAATTGAAAAGTTTTCCATAGATTTGCATCTATATCTGGATTTTTATTTTTATTGAGGGCCAATCGATGGGCAGAAACAATGCAGTCATCCGCTTCCTAAGGGGGGCCAGGAGGCTGAATCCGCCTCGTCCCCCTACCGTCCCTTCATGGGATCTGCCCCCTCAGGGCCCGCTTTCGAGCTGCTTCAATCTGCCAACATTCGGTCGCTATCGCTGAAGACTGCTCTGCTTCTAGCACTGGCATCAGTAAAGCGAATAGGGGAACTGCAGGCGCTCTCTATTAGCCCTGCCTGCCTGGAATTCAGGCCTAACGACACTAAAGTCATCCTGAAACCAAGGCACGGTTATGTACCAAAGCTGCTCTCCACTCTGTTCAGAGCACAGATCATTACGCTCTCCGCGCTTCCTCCAACTGAAGAGGACAGAGATCTATCTCTGCTCTGCCCAGTCAGAGCTCTGAGAATCTATATTGAGCATTCCACCACCTATAGGTGGTCGGAACAACACTTTGTTAGCTTCGGTAACCGCACCAAAGGGCTTCCGGTTCCGGCATCGCCTCGTCTTGGGCATGGTCCAGTGGTGTGTCCATTGCAGATATTTGTGAGGCGGCCGGCTGGGCCTCACCGTCCACATTCGCAAGCTTTTATAACCTGGAAGTCCCGGCCTTGCAGGCCAGGGTCCTTTCCGCTTGAAGGGACATGCGCTGCGTAAACAGATCTGGCAGAGAGCCCTTGGCCGTATCACGCTCAAGCTCTCTGGCATTAGTTCACCTGTTAGCTCTCGACCCCTGGCTGTCGAAGTTACAGGAGTACTCTGGAACGATTAACCAGGCCGGGTGTGACCTCAGAAAGCTCAGCCCGTCTTAGCCTTGGGTTGTTGTTAACTTCTCTATGGGCATTGGTTACTTTTGGAAGTTTGATACTTTTAGTCGTTCCACTACATTAGCATGGCGTGATTGTACTGTGTTCCCATATGCGTCTAGCAAGAGAATCCTGAGAATCCTGTGGCGAACGCACGCTTATATAGCCAGATGCCCCGCCCATTCTGGCTGGCTTTGGCAGGCTTGGCGGGCTTCATCGCCATAGGCTCGAGCATCTCCGTTGCCCAGCCATTGGTTAGTTTTTTAATACACTGCACAAACCAATGGCCGTGCAGTTTCACTGCGTGAATGAAAAAAAGGCTTCAGTTCAGGAGAAAAAATGCTTTTTTCCCATATGCGTCTAGCAAGAGGTTACGTTAGTAACCGAGTACATTTTTGCTAGGAAAAAGCAAAATAATCTGCCAATGGGGTAAGCAAAATAATCTTATTTCAAACAGAAAACAAGATTATTTTTCTTACCCCATTGGCAGATTCTTTTGCTGGTTTCAGGCAAAAACTCACTTAATTTTGACATGTTACGGATGTAACAATCTAAATTAATGTGTTTTAGATGTTGCTTGCTATTTTTTTCTCATCAGAACAGCGAATGGCCTTCATTGGAGAAAGATAACACATTGTACTGTAAAATAGTAGTATAAAATAGTTCCTCCATCTACCAGTGGGGGCTAACAGTGGAAACTAAACATTCAAACCATGGCCTTATTAATTGCCATGTTTTAAAAAAAAAAGACTGTATTTGTTCAGATTACATTTCAGTCAGATGGTCTCTTCGGTGGTTCTTGGCCAGAATAAGCTGCAAATGGGGACTAGAAAGTTTGTGAAATGCAATCAAAAACCTGAAAGAGAAAAATGACATGATGAAACTGGAATGTCCCTGTTCTAATCCACAAGCCAATCAGACTGTCAAGTCTGTTGGCGTGTGTAGTGTAGGTGTATTTAATCTGATTCAAGTTCGTTTTGACATTCACAAAAAATAAGATTCCTGTAAAGTACCGAGAGGACTGTAAACTTTGAAAACAAAAAGACGAAATTAATTCCCTTCAAGGCCATGCTTTTCTCCCCCACAATGTCAGTCACTAGGTGCTAAGAATGCATAAATTATTCATGACACTGCGGTATCCTTACACATGTTGTAGGGACAAATGGAGTTTTAAAAAAATAGCCTTAAGCCCAGTTAGAGAGTTTCCATGCTTGTCGAGAACAGCCCTCTGTTCTGAGCAGCCGTCCATCAAGCTCCTGACAGACAGCGTAGGTTATTGATTTTACAGGAAATGCTCAACAGGGATTCTAGGACTGGCATGGAGGAGATCGAAAAGAGTTCTCTTGCTCCACACCTACATTGCAGCATCATGCTTCACTTTCCTGTCAGGTTGAGATATACTTGAGTGCGGTGGAGGATGCCAGAATAGAGCCAAATTTTTCACATCTGACGTCTGAGTCTCTGTTTCTCTTCTGGCACTTGTTCATCCCATTTTACAGAATAATGTGTTAAATGCACTTTGTATTCCCCAGGGCCTCATCTACAGAATTCTCTCTTTAAAATTTAAGTGTTTAATCATTCTATTTCTATTCCTGATTATGGCCTTAATGCAGCCATTTGCACTCACTGAGCACGGCAAAGCACCACAGGAGAACATAACTGTAGTATCAATTGTGGGCAAGAGTCAAACTCACAAGGTTAGTATGCATGCTCTCGGTCATCATCTGAAAGCTGAATAAATAAGATTTCCATTGATGTATGGTTTGTTAGGATAGGACAATATTTGACCGAGATATAACTATTTGAAAATCTGGAATCTGAGGGTGCAAAAAAAAATCTTCTAAGTTCTTAGCAATGCATATTACTAATCAAAAATTACGTTTTGATATATTTACAGTAGGAAATTTACAAAATATCTTCATGGAACATGATCTTTACTTAATATCCTAATGATTTTTGGCATAAAAGAAAAATCAATCATTTTGACCCATGCAATGTATTTTTGGCTATTGCTACAAATATACCCCAGTGACTTAAGACTGGTTTTGTGGTCCAGGGTCACATTTAGGCCCAATCCCAATTCTACCCCTTAGCCCTTCCCCTTTCACGTGAAGGGGTAGGGGTGTTTCAATTCTCTTTTGGTTGGAGGGGTAGGGGTAGGGGAAGGGCCAGACAGCCCTTCAAATTAAGATTTTTCGGGACCACACTTCAAACGAAGGGGTATGAATTATCTCAGCGTAAACCGCCTTCAGGGGCAATATGGCTGCCCGAGCGAACAAAAAGACACATAAATGTAAGCATTTTTGGCATTAATAAAGATTTTAATGAAAGTAATCATTTGTTTTATGTTATATTCAATCGTGAGTTAATATTTACGGTCATGTTACTCGAAGAAATGTTTGTAAAAAATCGCTATATTTGCTAACTAATGTCATATCATTATAGACTGCATGATAATGCCACAACATATTTTCATATCTGATCAGGGTGATAACCACCGTAGACATTGAGGGGGGCTAGTCCCCCCAATAACTAGAAACCGCTAAACCGTTTTCTCAAATATTGCCAATTCATGAGAGAGAGAGAGCGAGAAAGAGAGAGAGAGATGAAAGTTGCGTTTATGCGCGTCTGTGCGTTTCTCTTTTTAGAGTGAGTTTACTTCAAAAACAGCGATTTTATCCTCTCGTTGATGGAAAATATAATGTAGCGATTCAGTATTTAAACTGTTATTAATAAAAGTCTTGGGGCAGCGTCCGTAGACATTGAGGGGGGCTAGTCCCCCCAATAACTAGAAACCGCTAAACCGTTTTCTCAAATATTGCCAATTCATGAGAGAGAGAGAGCGAGAAAGAGAGAGAGAGATGAAAGTTGCGTTTATGCGCGTCTGTGCGTTTCTCTTTTTAGAGTGAGTTTACTTTAAAAAAAAATTTCTTTTAATTTAAATTTTAATTTAATTTTTAAAAGTTTATTATTAAAAGTCGTGGGGCAGCGTTGACAAGTTTATTTTCTCTTGGATGTGTGAGCTGTGCGATCTCCGCACTGTCATGTATATATGTGTGTGTGTGTGTGTGTGTGTCAGTAAGCAGCACATTAATATAGAACGGTAATTAAAGGCTCTAATGCACACCAGCACACCAGTATAGGTGTGTGTATTGTAGGAGCTAGATGACGTATGATGACGTGCGACGGCATAGTAGTGGTGTCCCAATTCTTAGGGGAAGGGCCAGGGGTATAAAATAGAATTGGGATAGAGCCTTACTCTTCTAATTTACACCTTTGTTAAAGAGAAAACCACATCAGTTTATTTACACTTTCATTACTTTAATCTACTAGTCATGACCAAACATTTTGCTGGTTGCTTTGTTTATATTTCTTTTTGTATTGTACTGGGTATTGGTAAGATGTATTATTAGTAGCAGTCAAATGTCTTTTTGATTTGACAAGGAATTGGTTTTCTTGCATGTAAAAATGAACATTTTAGAGGAAAATCAGAGGGAAATATTTGTAGATTGCATCATGTCATTAGTAATCTGCAACTTTTAATGCTAGAATGATTTCTTAAATATTTTCAGTAAGCAGATGCTTTCATCTAGGGCTGCATGATTAATCAAAACAAAACGGCAATTGCAATATTAAAGTGATTATCGAATCTGCAATTTTAATATTATATATATACACACATACATACAGTGGGTATAGAAAATAATCACCCCCCTTTAAAATAATCACATTCTGTTGTTTTGCAGCCTGAAATGAAGACCTGCCACAGTTTTTGTTTTATCCAGCTGTATTTACTCCATTCAAACTCAGTTCCTGGAGGGCCACAGCCTTGCACAGTTTAGGCTGTGTCCTCACGTACATGGGTATTTTTATAAATTGAGTTTTTCCTTCTTCCGTTTTAAAAAAAATCTCCGTCCACATGAAAACACAAACGCATGCTATGAAGCACTGTCAATAGCATGTCAAACCAATAGGTGGCGATATAATCTCAATCGTAAAGCCATGTTGGCCAATCAGAAGCCTGAAAAAGTTTCCAGTAGGCAGAGATGACAGCGCAGGCTTCGACGTCACAAGCCAAAAACTCCGGTTTCGCTGTCTACACGATAACACTGCAACCGGAGTTTTTGGAAATCGTCACCCTGGCAGGCGTTTTCAATAATGTTCGGTTTCAGTAACCTGGTGTTGCGTTTGCGTGGGGACCAATGGCCAAACCGCATAGAAAAAGCTGCAGTTTAAAAAAAAAAACTGCGTTCGTGTGGACAGGGCCCCTGATTCAATCCTAATTAAACACACCTGATCCAGCTAATCAAGTAATTTAGGCTTATTTGAAAACTACATGGTATGTGTGTTGGGACAGGGTTGGAACTAAACTCTGCAGGGCTGCGGCCCTCCAGGAGTGGAGTTTGACACCCCTGATTTACTCTTAAGATACTCTTGCATCTTATAACATCCAAGTGAAAGATATATAGATATATATATATATATATATATATATATATATGTGTAAAAAAAAATCACAGAGTTAGAAAAAGGACCACCCCCTTATATCTGTATTTTGTTGATCCACCTTTTGCCGGGATATGTTGTCTCTACTAACTTTGCACATCTAGACTTTGCAATATTTGCTGACTCTTCTTTGCAGAACTGCTAATGTTCAGTTCAATTTGATGGTGACCGTTTGTGGACTGCAGTCTTCAAGTCATTCCACAGATTTTCATGGGGTTTAAGTCTGGGCTTTGACTACGCCATGCAAGGGCATTCACCTTTTTCTCTTTCAACCACTGTGTGGTCAGTTTTGCTGTGTGCTTTCGGTCATTGTCATGTTGGAAGGTAAACCTTCTTCCCATTGACAACTTTCTGGCAGAGGGCAGCAGATTTTCCTCAAGAATTTTACAGTATTTTGCCCAACCCATTTTTCCTTCTATCTTGACAAGTGCTCCAGTTCTTTTCTTGCAACCCTCACATACAAGCCACATCTGTGGATAATGTGTGATATTGTTGTCACATGCACACAATGACCACTCTTGGTCATAAATTCTTGCAGCTGCTTCAGAGTTGCTGTAGGCCTCTTGGTAGCCTCTCTGACTAGTTTCCACCTGGCTCTTTTATGCCGTTTGGAGCCACATCTTGATCCAGGGAGGGTCTGTGTTGTACCAAATACCTTCCACTTTTTAATACTTCACTGTGCCTCTAGGCATTAATAAAGCCTTTGAAATTTTCTTTTGTATCCATCTCTTGACTTGTGCCTGTCCACAACTTTATGCCGGAGATCTTTTGACAGTGCCTTACAACCCATAGGTGATTGTTTGTTTCAGTTGAACTACCAAGGACTGAAATGCTCCAAGAAAGCTATTTTCATGCTGAGCTAATCAAAATGGCCTCAGCTGATGACAGTTGAAAGTCAAATGGCTTTGTGTGCCTTTGAGAAGGTGATTAGCTACACCTGATTGAGTTTACAAGTAATTTTTAGGAGGGAGTGAACCTTTTTCCAATTCAGTAATTCTGGTTCTTTTTTCTGACATGTTGGTGTTATATCTTTCACTTAAATCTTTCACTGTCTTTCACAGTAAATAGAGTTGGATAAAACAAAACAGTCCGTCTTCATTTCAGGCTGCAAAGCAACAAAATGTGATTATTTTAAAGGGGGGTGATTCTTCTCTATATCCACTGTGTGTGTGTGTGTGTGTGTGTAATTAGGGTGGCCATATGTGCCGTTCATACGGGAGATGTCCTAGCCAGGATTTTTATATTGCCTAAAACAGGTGTGCCCAACCCTGTTCCTAGAGATCTACCTTCCTGCAGAGTTTAGCTCCGACCCTGATCAAACACACCTGAACCAACTAATTAGGATCTGAAGGAGCACTTGATAATTACAGACAGGTGTGTTTGATAAGGGTTGGAACGGAACTCTGTAGGAAGGTCTCCAGGACCAGGGTTGGGCACCCCTGGCCTAAAACATGCAGGTATTGTATATAATCGACCAATCGTGGCGCGTGAGAAGGTGAGATCTACAGAAAACGATCAAGGAGATGCAAATATGCGCACGTGTTTGTTCGTTCGTTCGACTTGAAGCATCGCTGCGCACCGATCGTTTTATGACACTAAAGTACCACGAGAGCGATTCAAAAGCATAAGGAACCGTCTGCTCTGCTCTCTATAGCTCTTGTGAATGTCATGCAACGATCAATCTGCACAGTGCAAACAGCCAAAACCTGGATATTTTAGGCAATATAGAAATCCCATAAAAATGGCCCGTATGTTCACGCTATATAAAATGTGTGTTTCAGAGTGAACAATCACACATTTTAGTACCTGAAATGTGTAAAAAATGCATTTTAAAACTACTTTTATCAGAAAAATTACAATTATATGTTACCCTATGTACCTCTGCTTTCATCCAATGTGACAAATAAATTAGGAAAATAAAGGTGCATTAACATCAACAATCTTAACTTTAATGATGATAACTATAACAATAAAGTTTTAATAATCATTCTAATTTTATTGAATAGGGGAGTCCACACCACAACTATACCTATTAAGACACAGAAGAACAATAACATTGGAATCGCTTTCATAACTTGTTTTTTTTTCTAGCTGATCAACGATAAAAACATTGACACAGCCAATCAAAATCCAAATGAGAAGTTTAAACTAACTTTATTTCTTGTACATTTGCTGGAACTTTCCCTTAATTTCAGTGCAGTTTCAGCCATTTAAGATAATCAAAACAAGCAATCCAATTACTGATAAGCACATCACTTAAATGCCCACACTCCACTTTTTTGTCTCTGGCTTTTTAATGGTGTTGTGTCTGAATGCATCAAAGTCAAGTGCAATAGCAACGCAATTCCCACTCTTGGGCACAGAACAGCAATGGAATATCAATAGCATTTGTGTCATTAAAACAAAGAGGAGGATGTTCTTAAACCCGTATTAGCATGTGGGCAGCCATTTAAAACCATTGTGCAGATAACAGGCTGCTTTACATGGCTTAGGAGAGTTGCATTTACCTGAGGGAAGATTAGAGGGCAGAAGGACAAGGTTTGGACCACCTCCTCAAAGCCACATTAAGCCAGACGAGGAGATGCCTTCATCTTTATGTAAACACACACTGGGAGTTGGGATTAAGAGTGGTTTAAACGAGTCAAACCACTCTAATACCAAGGTTAAATGAGAATCTGGTGTGACTCTATTGCTCTACACTGGCTTGTATAATGAAAATAGTGAGTGTCTATTGAATGGCACTGAAGAGACTAAAGGTCAAGCACTTTTATGGCCTGTCCTTGACCTGTGCAGTGAAGTTGTGTTAGCTAGCCTGATGTTATTAGTACAATATTGATGTATTGACGACATCTAAAAGGTATGTTTTTGTGTGCACTACCATTCAAAAGTTTGGGGTCAGCATATGAGGAATGTAGAGCTGTTAAGAAGTCTTGCGATATTGCTATGTGATATTACAGGTCATATTTCATGCATCATGCTCACGCATCACTTCCATTTACTAACCTTTTGATTGATTCAGGATATTTGTTAGACTCTTTCACTCATTTCCAACCCAAGATATTCATCCTCTGATAAACCTTTTACACGACATGATATGAGATGTTCACACATAGTAAACAAGTTTCTCAAAGACATGCCATGAAATAGCCAGTGACATATAGGCCCCGCTGTTCGTGGTTTATACCAAGCACACAAAAGACTTCATTCATCTCTTAAAGCAAAAGACCAAAACATCAGTACTGTGACATTTGAAGCTGCAAATGCGATAGGGCTCTGAGGAAAGCTCTGCAAGACGGCCAAACCTTTGACAAGAGCAGTTAATCTGTGGGGGAGAGTGAGCTGGAGTGAAACGGGTCCATCTTATTCAGCAGAGATCATGTATTTTCTCTAGAAGTCATGATGTGTGATTATGCTCTCTCTAGCTATGCATTAACCCACTGCCCGTGAATAACCAGTGTATGTCGGCCCACGCCAGCGCAGACACATCAGGCACATTCATCCTCTCTTTCCACATCCTGTTTCTCAAATGCACCATAACCTGAGCTATCGAAATGGAAATTACTTTTAACACTGCTCCAATCAGAATGCAGAACAGGCAAAATCATATGAGGTGGGAATTTAGTCAATGTTCTGAGGCTATTGTGAGTGAACTCAAGTTACTCTCCCTTAAACTTTCTCCTCCGTCTCCATAATAGTTGATAACTGGTGTCATTAATAATGGTCGGCTTTGTCTGAGAGCTGGTTTGGGCAACATGGGCGTACTGGGGTCTGAAAGGTTGGTGCTATTGGCGTGTTTGAATGTTTGATGGAAGAGACTGGAGGCTAAGAGTCAATCATTGTCTGAGCACAGATGGTGTTGTGCCCTGTGATGGTAATTAAATTTGGCTTCTCTTTCCTGTCTTCCATTAAGAGGAAAAAGCTATGCTACCAGGTGTAGAAGTGATATATGGTGCAGTAGTGTTTTCTTAGGATTTTCCCTAACTGGAAGATTATGTAACTACACCGTCTACATTCTAAAAAATGCTGGGTTAGAAACAACCATTTCTGGGTTATTTGGCAACCCAGCGCCAGTTAAATACTGGACAGAACACATGCTGGGTTATTTTGACCTAGCTGGTTGGGTTAAATGTTTAATGCTGGGTTGTTTTATTTAACTCAACTATTGTTTAAAAATTACTATATTGTAATTGTTGAGTTGGTGATGGGCTGTTGTTCAGTGGGGGGAACTGTGACCCTCAGACCGCTGCCTCACGTTGCACTCATAGCTAAAAGATGCAGTGACTGACTCCTTAACCTGCCCATTAACAAACTGTACTGAGATTAGAGAACATATTTTAACATCAAAATAAACTAAATACAGTATTATAACGAATTAAATAAGTTAGTTTTATTCTTTACTCAACTACCCTGAGTAGTTGGTTCACTATAAAACATCTGTGTGAACGAAGCACTTCCTCTTTGCCTTTCTAGCCTCTTCTGAAACTAGTTCGGAGAATCTGCGTGTATACGCTGATATTTGGAATAATTACTCATTCAATCCGTTACTATATATTGCAGGCGCCTGGTCCCCCTGAGGATTGCTGTAATGTTTTCCTTTTCCTCTATATTTAGGTAAGTGGTTGGTTTTGTTTATATTATTCTAATTACCAGTTGATTTGTTTACAGATTGTATTCTGACGCTTTTGGATGCGTATGGATTTGGTGAGTAGCTTTTGTGTTCTATTTAAATTTAAAGGAGGATTGTTTGTTTACCCACTGTTCGCAGCAGGCGGGGAGTGGGGTGCTTGCACTGTGATACTACTGTTCACAATGGTTGAGTGAGATTTACTTCGGATTTTGATTGTGTTTGCACACATTGATATTACTTACTGACAAATTCCTTTTTGCAGGAGTATGGTATTAATATTTTTGTGCTATTTGTGTTATGGCTGTACGCAGCTGTACTGGATATGAGTCAACCATTGTGCCATTTCTATCGTGCTACTTTGCATTCTTGTAATGGTCATCAGGAATGTTCATCATGTTTGTGCATGGCTTTTTTACTCGAGGACATTGAAAATCCATGTCCGGCTGCTGCAGAGTTCTCTCTACAAGAAAGGGCCAAGTTTATTAAACAAGTAGCCTCTAATAGAGGAGTCCAGTCATCAGTGATTGATGCACACTCCCTTAAACGAAGAAGGGAACATTCTCATTGTCAGTGAGTGAGGATTGTTTGAGATGGCAAGTAGATTACTCGGGGGTCTCTTTTTGGCAGAATCGGTCTTCTCTTCCCAAGGTTCTCAATCCTTGCGCAGTTAATCAGGCGGTTGAACTTGCAGCCTTTCAACCCGACCCAGATTCCTTAACTACAGGACTTGATCTTTATAACTTGTGCCCAGTAAGAGCACTTCACACATACATTGAATTCACACAGGTGTTGCGACAGTCACAAAATCAGTTGTTTGTTTTGATAAAAAAAAGCATTGGATGACCAGTCTTGAAACAGTGTCTCTCACATTAGATAGTGGACACTAGTATTGCACAAGCATATTCCACCCAGAGCTTACCAGTTCCAGGGAACCTGGTGGCTCATTCTACTAGGAGTCTGGCCACATCATGGGCAGCACTGAAAGGGGTGGCACTTACAGATATATGTGCAGCGGACTCATGGAGCTCATGTTGTACCTTTGCCAGGTATTACAGACTCAATGATCCAGTTTCTTTTGAGTCTGCAGTTCTGCTTTCAGCTTCTAAGCAGGAATGTAGGAAAGGAGGGGCCTCTCACCCCTCGTGATCTTGATGGTACTAGTCATCCAAGGTAAGACCGTGGTGACGGTCTGAATGAGGTCGAAATAGATCATAATTTATGACCATAACTATGAACCTATGAGACCGAATGATGTCTGTCACCATCTCTTGTCACTCAGGATGAACTGCGGAGTTCCAGGCAAGAGGAAATGCTTGGTTCACCCGGATGTTTTTTAGCGAACCAACCACTCAGGGTCAGTCATCTGACTTTGTTTACATTAGGTCTCGAAAGGGCAGCAGAATGGAATCATTCAAGGTAAGAACATAGTGACGGTCATCATTCGGTCTCATAGACCTATAGTTATAGTCATAACTTACGATATTCTAGCCAAAAAGCTTTTCTATCATGCGAAACGATCATTACTGATGCATTTATCTGACTGACATCTCGTCCCTGTTTCACAAGTTTGCACTTACATATAATCAGATTGAGCAAATAGTAAGCATATTTGGTGTGCTGTCCAAGGGGAGGGATACGAGCTCGGAATATAGCCCGAACCCAGAGAACTCCCCTATCCCCAAGCTGGGATAAGAATAGTTAGGATAGTTTAGTTTGGGTGGAGGAGGGGTGCCTGAAAAAAATTTGTGGGACAGAGCGAAGTTGGCTGTTTATATACATGTATCGATTATCTCAACAAGCTCCACCTGTGCTGAATTAGTTGATTATCTGAATGTGCTCCTCCCAAACTTTTTTAATAAAACATCATATGTTGTATTGCGTAAAGTACATTAATTTACAGCACAAGACTTTACAGATAAAATAAAATGTCTACAAACCATTTTTCACAGAAGAAGTGCATTAATTAGGCAGCGCTGAGAGCCTTTCTCTCCTGACTGTAACTCAACAGCTGCAATGAAGTAACCCCGTGCTGAGTTGTTTTGTCTGAGGGAGGGGGAGGGGTGTATAGTTTCAGCTGTCAGTGAGATTGGTAACACCAAAACTACCCAACACTGGAAAAAACAACCCAACATATGACCCAACAGGCTCAACCCAGCAGTTGAGCAGAAAAAATAACCCAGCATTTTAACCCAGCAGTGTAGCTGCAAATAGGTTTCTGCTTTGACAGCGTAGTCAAGAATTCTATATAAATAATTAAAACATACACAATAATTGTATACTAAATCTCTAAAATTGAGGCAGTCTGAAGTTACCAATGTGACCTTGAGCTGAGAATGATTGTATTTTCTGTAGCTTTACTGAATGACAATAAAACTGCTCAAAAGCAGAACTAAATCCAGCACCATGATCTCTATTTGCAAGAACTATAGGCAAATGAAGCCCCACTGGATCTGAGTCTATAATCACAATGAAAGTGATTTAGCAATTTGATTAAATATAAGGAATGCTTGCATGTGTAAAATGTTTTACAGCCTACAGTGCCTCTTCTCCTGCAAGTAAAATGTAAGTGTTACATCTTTCAAGTAATCCCTGAGAATATTCAAAACACTGCTATATAATCACCATTTAAAGTGCTTTTTTTATTTGGAATGGCATGAAATAACAGTGTTTTGTAAACTCAACGCAATGGAAACAGACTGTTTCAGCAAACAGGCAATATGAAAGTATATACTTAAGTAAAGTGTTTATTTTACCATTCATTATCCTGGCTTGGAAGGAAGGCTCCTCCCACCCACTCATCCCAAATAAGTAATGTAGTAACAGTATAGTCAAACCACTACAATCAAATTCATGCAACATTTCATTCAAAAATCTAAAGCTTTGTCAGTGCACAACAAGTCAAGTTATCTTTGCAAAATATATTTGTAAATTATCGCTGATTGTAATCTGAGCGTGAAACACGTGTCAAATTTTGCACAAAAGTGAGCAACAAAAACATGGTATAGTGATCGAGATGCTCTTGTTATTCAAAATAGCACATACAGAGTATAGTCCTGTTGCTAGAATTGTGTTGCACTTTCGGGGAGCAAAAAAGAAGAAAACTATTTCTGTAGATACCATCCCCTGACACAGTAACTTCAAATGTATATTTCGAGGGGATGGTTGAATAATGCAGTCTATGGAGCTATAGTCAT
Organism: Sinocyclocheilus grahami; assembly: GCF_001515645.1. NCBI lineage: Eukaryota > Metazoa > Chordata > Actinopteri > Cypriniformes > Cyprinidae > Sinocyclocheilus > Sinocyclocheilus grahami. The sequence goes on along the minus strand of NW_015506495.1, from coordinate 64,100 downwards.
TCCATTTTTAATTGAATTGACACCACAAAAATCTTTTTTCCTCTGGTATAATAGTATAAAACCATTTGTGCCCATCTTGGGACGTTTGATATTGTAATTCATTTGAAATGTCAAGTATCCTTAAATGTTCTCAACAGAGAATTTGGACACAAAATGTTCCAAATTCTTGTCGAGAAGATCTTCATAATGAGCAAAAAGGACATTTTCTGTAATTGGGAAGTTTCAATAAATATAAGGCAGGGAAGCCGTCTCTAGATGTGGTCTCTCTGGCCTTTCCGAATTTGATTTTACTGGACAGTTTGGAAATTACTGTGGGTTTTCAGTGCTGCATTTGATTAAGATTGGAGCCAATCTCAGGAGCTCTGTCTGGCATATACTCAGCACTGAGTAGCCTGTGCAGTGAGCAATTTTTCTGTTTCACATTTTCATATTCAGTCAACCTGTTGTTTACAAAGAAGTGTAAACAAATGTTGGCAGTGGACACATGCATAATTAAAACAGCAGCCTCTAGTGAGTGCTGTAGAGATGACGTTTCCCAGGATCCAGGATGTAAATGCACATTATGACTTTAAGTACTTACACAGGCATGTAGCTTGTACAGATGGCTCTACATGCACACACTCCAAATTTTTGATGCCTTGCATTGGTAGACTGGAATGCATATGCCACTGTTGCACTGTAGTATTTGCTTTTTTCCAGTTCTTATTTTCAGGATGAGGCCAAACATTCATGTTATTCTTTATTTGTAAATGGTAGCCACCATATGGTGACAACAAATATAAAATAAAACTTTTCCTAGGCCTCATGGAAGTGTACATCATTTAAACATATTTGTCAAAAAAGTATTTTAAAGTACATATAGGATGCATGCATAATTTGATTTGAGGTGATTGATTCAGTCTGTATGTTTGTGGTCTGAGTTTTTATTGTGATTTTTTCTGTACATTACATCGTAACCAAGGGACCATCTTTATGAGTGATATATTAATTGAATAAATCATTAACTCAACCGATTTGTTCAAAACACTGATACATTCAGGAACTTTAAGGAATAGTGTACCCAACGATTACAATTCTGTTTAGCATTTTAGCTCTCAAATTTTTTTTTCTGAATTGGAGTGAGTGCAAAGGTTTGTGGGTGATTAAAGGACATGAAGGATCCACCTGATGCATCCTTCAAAACAAGACGAAGGAAGGACATGAAAGTAAGCCTGCTTTCCAAAGATTTTTCAAACTAGACGTCCTTCAACAGATTTGGATGACATGGTCACTGAGCTATGGCACCTTACTAGGACACAGCCTTCTGATTGAGAAACATCCACTGTCTTGACTGAGTCATTTAATCATTAATTCATCCAATTAATTCAAAACACTGATTCATTGAAGAACTAAACAAACCCCATATATATGATATGATGCATGATACTGTATATATGATGTATATTTTTATAAACATTCACCTATATTTATATAGCGCTTTATACAATACAGATTGTGTCAAAGCAGCTTCACAGTGTTAAATGAAAAACATATGCTGATAATGCAAAACGACAACAGTCTAGAGATTACACAGAAAACAGTCAATTCTCCTCTGGCCAGACAAAACCAGCATGGTGTGGTTTAATTCCAGGCTGCAACACAAGTCAGATTGAGCAGAGAACTCATCTGCTTCTTGTGGTCTAGTGGCAATGGCCGTCTAGTTGACGAGGTCTTCGCCTGGGGATCTGTACCTTTTAGAAAATATAATTTCAGAGAATTTGGTTGGGTTGAGATTTGAAATGCTACACTACCTGTAATCTTTTTTGAAAGCATGACATCCTATTAAATCATGCACTGCTACACATTTTTGACACGGAGTGGTGCTATTAAAAATGCATGTTCTGTTTTTAATTTTAATAACAAGTGTTATATTAAGAGACCATTACACAAGCAGTTGCTTTGAATGTGACCCTGTATCAGGGGTCCATCCCCAAGTGTTTACAAAACAGCTGACTAGTCGAAGATAACCACTGTTCTTCTCATCACAAGCATTAATGATGGAGCAGCTCCTGAAGGCATGGAAAGCACGAAACCAAGGCAGTCGTGACAAGAAGGGTAAAGGTTTTTTCCCCCTGCAGACCACTCTCACCTGCAGCTCATCAAAATTATACAAGGTCTGACAGGGTCTGGGAAAGATTTTTTTTAGCCCCCTAGCACTCATTTATCCTCTCTTACCTCCATTTCAATAAGGTTGAGGGGAAAAACTCTTGAACCGTTTGACCTGTATCTTTGCTAAGGTGAGAAAGCTGGTCAAGATGGGGGTCACTGATTGTCCCAATGGCCTGTGGGTTGTTATTGTGCTGTGTGTTTTAAAAAGAACAGTTGACTTTGGCATCACTTGGTGGCATGTCACAATGTTCATTTGAAACTCAGAGAGCACAATGAAAACATTTTGAGGTTAGTTTTACTTGCATTAAGAAACTTCTAGGGTGTATTTGTTTTCTGTTGGATATTCATTTAGTTAAAATGCCAACATACAAAAATATCAGCATATTGAAATTAATAAACAGTAGCTATAGATTCTTAGCTATAGATTCTTGTTCCACTAGCTGTATTGAATACATATCAGCAATTTTGATGATCAAGACATTTAAAAATCTTACATCTTATCCTTGCATTCACAGGACTAAAATGTAACTGAAGCAAGGATTGTGTTCTGTGGTAAAGGAGCCAAGAACAAGCGAGAATGAAAGCAACTGAGATAAAGTATAAAGACATCTGAAGTACATAGCACAAACTGTACCCACATGATACAAGAGATTTTCATCTTCTTCTTTTTTTTACCTACCACACAGAGTTAAGAGTGCTCAACACAGAAAACGTGACTAGAACTCCCATTTCCTTCCACCCTGGAATGAAATGAGAGATGTTAAAATTGTCATGAATATGTAGATCACAGAAAATTCCCTCTCCTACAGCTGTAAGGTTTCACATTTTCTAGTTTCAGAGCTGAAGAGGATCCAAAATATACAGGACATTCCAATCTTTTGCAAATGGAAGCCTGTTTGCCATCTGAAGAGGCCATAAAATAACCTGCATTGACATAATCTACTCAAACAGGCATAATGACTGCTACAATTTGTCCTTCAGGAATAACATCTCTACATTTCTAGCACTTCTACTTCTACTGTTACCTCTTCTAACTCTCCCACTTCTCTCACTTCTCGCTTGCTCTCCCTTTCTCTGTAAAATGCAATCTGCAATCAGAACTACATGGTTCACCTCATTTATACGCTGCTTGATTGAAATGAATATTTAAGTGGCTGCATATAAATGAACAAAGCTTCAGCTCTCTCCTCCGGAATGTGACCTCTTGCATGAAGAGCTTCCTGGGCTCTATTAAATATGTAAAAATAATGTAAATGTAGGCTTCTGGATGCCAAATATTTGTTTAAACAATAACGCAAAGTTCCTCAAACATAATATTGTAGCGAATTTAGCTCATGGGGAAATATGAATAATTAACCATAACTAGTTATAATTAACTATTCATATTTTAGATCCACTGTAGATATTTAGCTGACCACTCAGGGTCAACCGTCTTGTCAATTCTAAGAACGTTAATTTCCTGGTTAAAGGAAATAACTTTCTTACTGTACAACTCTATAAGTTTGTAACGTAAATCTGCATGATTATTGACTCCGGTTATGAGTAAACAATGAACACGCCAAGTGTGATACAAGTAAGGTTTTATTAACTACATAAAAACTTAAACTAGTCTAACATACTACACAAACACATTAAGCCGGTCTAACATAAACATACACACACACACACATACAGTTGGTATAGGAAAGGGTTAAAGTTTAACTCAGCATAGAAAGAGGCATAAAGAATGGATTTTATGGAACACTTTGCATGTATATTCAACAGATCAAAGCCTTCAGGGATACGTCAGATACTGAGTTCAAACACACCTTTGTAAAAAGGTGTAACTGATACTTAATGTATCAATTAATAAGACTAAGTTTGAAACTTAGCGAGTCTCGGCGGTCTGAAAGAGATTCCTGATGCAAATCTTAAAGCTTCCCGTAGATCTTTGCTGAATTCGGGTCGATGAAAAGAACCAGTTTGAGTCAGTGTGAAAGGAACATACTCAAAAAGAGTTAATGTATAATGTATATTATTGAACACATCTGACCGACTAAACCTTTGCGGCTCAACATTTCAGGCGTAGAAAGTACAGCTGTATTGATTGCGAGCAAGATAACCTAGTCATGTAAGTGAGCACACTGAGGAAAAATGTTTAATGAAAATTATGAATAAAAGACCATCCTGTCGATATTCATGCTCTTCTTGCCTAGTAGCATTAAAAAGAGATACGTAACCAATTGCCTCTATTATATTACTCTGATATTGTGGTGCTTTGACATGCTGATGTTTTAATTTGAACTCATCATAGTGGCAAATGTGGTGTTGAATATTTATTCATCCAAATGAACTGAAGGCATTGAAACTATTAGCTTCACTACATTTCTCAGTACCATGGTGATATAGTATAGATAGATTTAAATCACATAGCTTTTTAGTAGCAAAGCTGTTTAGTGATTATGTAGCTGGGTAGCGTTGAAACACTATAACATTCCGTTTTCCCTGACAGTATTTCAGAATCAAGTTGTGTTTGCTATTTCCTATTGGCTGTTTGGAATCAAAACTACTTTTGTCTGATTTGTAGCTTTTCTATAGTAAAGTTTAGCTACATTTTGCAGTAGTGATGTGGTAGCATGGTTAGTTTTTAATCAAATTATATATTTGTCAGCAAAGCTATTTATTGTAATTAAGTACAATGATTTTTGTTTTTTGTTTTCTTCCTGGACAATATTTAAGCAATTAAGTCAGGCATTCAATATTTTCTATTGGCTCTTTAAAATGCAGAACTAATTATATATTTATAAAACATGAAGTAGATCAAATATAGAAAGCTTCTCTAGGTGCCTTTTTTTTAAACCAGTGGTTCTCAAACTTCTTTACTACAAAGACCCTCAGTGTCCACGACAGTGTTTGAGGGAAGGTTTGAAGGTTATTTATCTCTTGGATTTACATGGTTGAAAAATAATTATTATTTATTCACAGTTTGTGATTTGACTCACAATTTCTACTTGATAAAGTATTTTTAAGTTTGGCATAACTAGAAAAAATATGTAATAATATAAACATATAATAGAAAAGTCATACAATCTTATAGCTCATCAATCTCTGTAAATCACACCTTTTCTATTCTTCAAAGAAAAATTAAAAATTAAAATAAGAAATATCTTGGTTTTTAGTTATTTTTAAGCTAGTTTTGTTTTTATTTTAAATAATTTTAAGTCATTTTGAGGCCCTTTAGAAGTTTTCAGGGACCCCGGCTTCCTGTTGAGAAACACTGCTCTTAAAAGTGTGTTTGAGCTTAGCTAATTTGTAGAATAATTTGTTTCATCCTGAACCCACACTATGTTTTCGAACAAAAAAATAAAAAATAAATAAAGCCAAAACCAGTATTGAAACATTTTACTTTAAAAGGCAATGGAAATTAGCTGAAATTCAGACAGCTTGAAGAGATTCCATAAAAATTTTCCATCTTTAATAAAGGAGTTTAATAAAGTAGTCAATTCACAAGCAATTTTTTTTTTTGTTCTAGTACAGTACATCTTCCTTTTCAGAGACGGTTGTGCACTGAACATCATCATTATACTGTGTTTGATGAGATGTTACAGTATTTGATACAGGGCTGATCTTGGTTGATTTCTGCTATACCTGTGATTTTGGGTACATTTATTAGCACTACATCAGAACTTCTTATTACTCATTTGGTTGAATGAGGGGACTGAGGACTTTGCTTGTGAGACGCTTAGTGCGCATTAAGAGATTAACAGAACAGAAGGGAGAATTTTTTTGGAGGAAGCTTGGTGCTTTGCTTATACAGTGGAATTAAGTTGGATTTTAGTGCAGGATTTACTTCCATATCCTTCGCCATTACAGGTGCACCCATAGTCCTGTGGGATTTGATCTGGCATTTACATTTGGTAAACAAACAAAAGCATTTTGTGTGTCTGAAGTGTAATGACTCAGGTTTCGCACAATGAATTTTTTACACTTTGAGTATGGAAGGTCTCTGTGGAGTTCCACAAGCAATGTGAAGCCTGGGATTCAGACTAAGTGCTCTGTCTAAAAAAAGGCTCTGCTTTCCCTAATACTTGACTTAAATCGAGAGACCTTGAAAGACATATATTTGAATGAGAAACAGGCTTAATTTGCATTAGCCGGTGACATAGCTTCCCATCTCTGGCGTGATTGCTTCAACAGCTTTTCCCAGGGACATAATAACTGTCGGCATTTTATAGCATCATGTCATCAAGTCCAACACCAATTAATGGTCCGCAGACTGTTCATAACGAAATGCAAATCTCATCATTTGCAACTGACAAGTGGGGCATCTTATTAAAATCAAAGCATTCCGAAAGCCATTTCTTGCAACTCAATAGCACTGAGTATCTGAAAGCATTTCCCCTTCATAATGGGCCTCAAGACTCGTGGAGAGAAGTGAACTCTCACATTTGAAATGGGAGCGTATCGAAAGAGTTTCTCATTAAGGCTAGGCATGTACAACATTCCTTGTAGACATAGATCTCACTCCAACGACCAAAGTTTTGCCAGTTACCCAACAACCCTTAATTATATTTTGAAACCTCTGTTAAACAAACAAAAAGTTTGAAAAAAATAGTTGAAAAAGAAGTAGCATTTATTAGCACTTTCAGATAAATCATATGATGCAACTGTGATGAGTGCCAAGGACTTTGAATGATTTATCCCCCCACTATATTAAAAGATTTCTTAACCAGCCTTCATTCACAGAAACCACTGTTAGAAATGCTTTACATACTGTTTATGTATGAACACTTTGTTCATTTGCACATGCTGTTTAGGGAAGACATCTACGTAATTTAGGCATTACTGATTTTTTTGATAAATGCATATCATAGGCTAACGTTTTTCACCATATATTTAAAAGACAACAGCTTTTTTAAATCAATAAATCTCTTTTTATGTTTTCATTTTCCTACTCAATTTTGGGGAAACATCTATAGACACAAGATCACAAGATACAAGGTATTTCTTCAACTACAGGCTCAAGTAGTTCTTATTAAAACTTATTTAAACTTAATTTATTTTTTGGTCATATGGTTACATTACAGCAGTTTTGGAAAATTGTATCATGACATCATTTATTTTTGCTACTTTTCAAACGTCTGTTATTTATGCATATTTTTATTGTTTAACCCTGAATTCTAAATTCATGATAAAAAATATTATTACATTTAAACTGTGAAAATCTAAACAATCAGTGAAATAAACATTTTTACTGGTGTACCAAGGAGACAGCAGTGTCAGTGAAGAGTGAAGACTGAAGAGAAACTAAATTCAAGGTAAATTTTACTTACATTTTTAATCAAGCAAAATAAGAGTGTGGAAATATTGTTTAATTCTGCATACAGTCTGGATACATACTGTAAATTACCTAATACATAAGCATAAAAACATACATTAAAAAGCTAAAAGTTTTTTTGTTGTTTCAAATAGTGTACCTCTTCATTAAATTACTTGACTTTTAAAGATATTTTACAAACTGTCAGATGTCTTTTTCCTCTGTCTGTGACCTAATGGATCAGTGATTATGCCAAGCTGCGTGAGTTTCTTCCCATCATTAGATGTGCTCCATGCTCTTTTAGCTCAAGGTCATCGATATTGAGGCAATCAGGAAGCTGACACATTGTTTTCATAGGTGACTGAGTTCTCAATGAAGACTGTAATGTGAATTTGGGACTTGTTAGCATGAGAGAGACAGAGCATCGGTGTCACACACACTTCAACAACATGGGTCACTAAACAAGCACACAGGTGATAAATGTTACATGTAACTCACTATACAAATAGTACAATATATGTTTTATTTAATTTTAGCTTTTTCTACACAGACATCAGCTTGATCGCAGATTTGTTGTCACAATAAGACATGCCTCACTGAGTGACTCCATTTCCTTGACCTGCTAAATGCCTGAGGTTAGCCAACTAGTGACACAAAAACATCTTTCAAACCTTGTTAGAAAGAGTTCACACTGCATGAGCCTTTTAAATCTCCTTAATATGGTGTAAATCAAGATGTGCTATTCATATTTATGTCATTGTTATTTCACTTAATTTATATTTGACATTTTTCACTCTTTAATTTTCTTTCACGGCAGATATTTTAATGAGAATAAAGTTCAGCAGTCCATCACTGCTCATTACGTTTCCAGCTAGCACGCAAAACCACATTTAACTTCTTGAACTTTTGTAACGCGTTATAATGATGGTATTTTTAAGCAATAAATATATGGAACAAATTGGGTAATTTTTCAAAATGACAAAGTGAAACCTGCTCATGTTGATTCTAAGGTCACAGCTGCCATGTGAATGTCGTAAAATATTTGACAGTGTCTCTCAAATCACACAATCCTGATATATTGTCAGGAAATTTGGTAGGTTTGACAGCTCCTGTCCTCAGTGATTTACTTTTTTTCATTTCAGCTCATTAGAGAATATTTCAAATATTTCAAAGTATATTTCTCACTTAATCTACTCTTGGTATTGAGAGTGAATTGTGAATTCTCAGTGCATACATCTGCTCCTCAGCTCTTTAAAATACAATAACAGTTGAAATGCCATTTGTGCACAAATGTTTTCTCTTTGCATGTCCACTTTGCTTTGAAAATGACCTCTTAGCGGCTATCTTAATAGTCTTGCTGGAGGAGACACCTCTAAATAATAAGCATTCCATTAGAGATGGTGTCTAGAGCAAAGATCAGTTATCTCGTCTAGGTGCGGTACTTCTACGTGAAGTGACATGCCATGTCCCTCTGTAATTATGCAAGATATCACATGCACACTGTGGGCTAATTAGGAGCTTACTTAGAAAAAGTAGACACTGCCAGTCTGAGCTGAGAATATTGTAGCAATTCATTCAGTGGGATTTGACTTCATAATTTGGAGATAACAGCTCTTGCTCATTTGATTTTCAATGCCACCTTCACAGGTACTGAATCTTAAAGTGGAGATTCAAAGAGAAAGGTGGTGATGCAGGAAATCGCATCTCATTCGCATTACAGTTGTATACGCAACATTTGCTAATATACCAACGTGTCCCTCTGGACACAAACCCTGAGACCATTTGAGGTAATTTATAATTGGTGGAATGTTCTAGCCCAGGCACTATTTGAAAATATGAGGCTGTAACGAATCAGCTCATGACAGGAAATATGAATAATTAACCATAACTAGTTATAATTAACTATTCATATTTTAGATCCGCTGTAGATATTTAGCTGACCTCGTGAGTGGGTCATTCTACTCACATTCCTGGGGGGTCATAAAAGTCAAGTCAAGTCAAAAACCAGTGATATCATGATTAGTTGTCATGGGGACCAAGGGGGGCCTGTTCGGCTTCCTGGGGTGTTAGAGTATTTGTGAAATCTAGCTAACAAAATATGTATTGTGTGTTTGAGTGGTCCAGACGCTACAAGGCACTGGTGGAGGCCTATGGGAGAATTGTCACATTGGGTTTGTTGTTGCGGAGCTGATAATGGCCTGCCCAATCCAATTAAAGTATAGACTTTTACTACGACAGTTTTAATATGACAAAATTCAGAGTCTCCGCCTCGTTGAGACATTTGAGTCTCGTTGAGTCTCTCGCCAAATGTCTCTTTGAATTATCACAGGAGCCTTTTGAAGTTTTCATATGTCATTTATGCAAGTGGAAACTTAACTGTCCCAATCAGCCCTGGCCGCTGGAAATGTAGTATCCATTTGACAGGTGTACCAGCTGCTGACTTCATAGGGCCTTGTTTTACTTCCTAATTTCGCCACCATTGACACGACTCATTTTCTGCCTCGGTGCAGACACGGACTTTGACAAATGAGGCCATAGGGATGAGTTACGGCCCGGCCACTGTCGTGTTCCCAAAGCCCTGTACTCGGCAGGATGTCCAGCAGATTCTCTGCTTCGCATCGTAATCCCATTACCTCACCGCCTGTACTAGCACACCAAGGCTGCAGTGCCAGTGGATATATTGCAAAGTGAGCGAATGACATCAGTCAGGATAGCTGATTCCAAGGAAAAGCATTACTTTTTTTCTCTGGCGCTCTGTGGAGAATCCTGACCAGTCTAAATGATAGCTTGAGTTTTGTCAGAAAACCTGTTTGAAAATGTATTTGTGTTTATTTTTTACCATTTCAATCAGTGTCACAAATCGTTCACTGAATAGTTCATTAAATTCATCAGAGCTGTTACTAAATCAACATCAGTAGTTCTAGTTATATATTTTAATTTATGCAACAGTTAGTTCTGGTCCTCAAATTTGATTGGCTGAGCAGTGTTCCATGAGTTTTGATATACACTATAATTGAAAAGTTTGGGTTTGGTAGTTTTTTCTCTAAAGATCACCAAAGTCTGATTTAATTTAATCAAAAACACATTTAAATTGTAAAATATATTTTCAATTTAAAAATTGATAACTGTTTTGTATTTGAATAAATTTTAAATAATTAATTCCTGTGATGGCAAAACTGAATTTTCAGGAGCCATTACTACAGTCTTCAGTGTCACATGATCCTTCAGAAATCATTCTAATATGCTGGTTTGTTGCTTAAGAAACCATTTTTATTATTATCAATGTTGAAAACAGTTGTGCTGCTTTATATGTTTGTGAAATCATTGGTACTATCGAAGTTGTGCTGCTGCAGTTAGCAAGTTATTTGTGGTCATATGGGAGATGCAAGTTTGAATTCAGCCTGTGTTGTGTTCCAGACCTATTCCCTATTATTTCCTGTTCTTCTGTCTCTATAATAAAAATGGGCCATCTGATAGTTACTTAAGTGAGGAAAATATAATTTCATACATTACCTCAATAGGTGAGCATTCTTTGCATGTACAAATCAGCACTATTATTCAGATGTGCAATGCACATTTGATGAATATGAATGAATGGTGAAGTAGATTCTGTTTTCCAGCCATTTTCTAAAGCAGATACAGGTATTCATTGTGCCGTTTCATTATCATCAACATGACTGACCCTCTCAGAGTGAAAATTGCACTTTTTCCAAACTTTTGACTACAACAACTTCTGAAAATCCTTACTTCCTTTTTCCATTCTCAACAAAAAGAAAAACAGAAACAGCTTGGTTTCCATGCATGATATTTTTGATTTATGAATATGCAAATTAGCTTTAAATACCATCTTGCCCATGACAGTCTCACAATGAATAATGGTTATGCAAGTGTGGCATTCATAAACAAAAGACTTCAACTGCGCATTGTTGCATGTGGAAATGAACAAAACTCACTTTGAACAATGTCAAAAAATAGAAGACGAAAACACAGCAAGCTTTTGAAGCCACTTTTCATAAATATTTTTCTTTAATGCAGCATTATTTTATATTGTGCCATGTTGTACAACTTATTTAGAGAGAAAGAGATTCTCTGAACCTCATACAGTACATAACATACATTTATTTCCTCAATTTCTTAATCCGATACCTCAAATTGTCTCTAAATTGTAACCAAATAAACAATTTGTTGCATCTTTTTAAAAATCCATAACTTTGTATAAAGAATTTTTGCACTTAATTTAGGTGATTTGTTCCTTTTGACACATAGAGATTATTGAGTAAAGGTGTGGAGCCACTATACCTGCAGGAGGTGGCAGATATTGATTAGTTCAAGCCAGTTTTCAAGCTAAATGATGAAATATTCAGCCAAAAATGTTTGTGCTTTGATTTTTAAATGAGGCTTAAGAAAAGAAAGAAAATGAGATGTGAGCAAATAATCTGCAATGGTTATTTTTGCCTTTTATCCAATACCTGGTAAGGTTGTTTGACAAAAATCGATGTGACAGTTCTTAGATCCCTAATATGTTGTTTAAAAGTTTTTTTCTGGACCCAAAAGCATTCTTTTTTTTTTTAAGAGTTGAGCTATAGCTTTAGTTTAAAAGTTTTAACATACACAAAACAACCCCATAAAATTAACTGTGCTTGTCATATTCCCCATCGGGTTCTCACAAAGAGTACTCTCGTGTTTATGTTGTCAACCTCTGTGGTGAAGCGTTCCTATAATAAACTACAGAAGCACATAGATGTGCTTTTGTGAGACAAATGTAGGCACGCTTCTCTTCGGGCATTGAGTCTTTTCTTCTCTCCCATGATTTCTCCACATTGTGAGGAAACACAAAGCGCTGCTGCTCATGGGGCTCCTTTGAAAGTTTGTGTTTGTTGGGGAGATGTTGGGGCGCTTGGCCTCTGAGTGATGGTGTGCATCTCAGGGAGCCGGGGTCAGCAATCGATTTCTCAACTCACTCAGTGAATGCACTAATCAGGCTCACTGGAGCTCCCTTGAGCGGTGGAGCTCTGCCTGTGTCTTTGTCTTAGTCATCTCAGCCTGGAGTTTAGCTGCATGGGAGACATCATACAAGATAAAGACATATTTATAGAATTGTATGCTATGTTCGGGAAAGTTTGAAATCTCAGCTGAGCTCACACTGGGCTGTATTAATTAGCCATGCATATACATGTACAAAACCTGTTTTTTTTTTTCTTGTTTTTTTTCAGATAGTGAAGTGAGAAACAAAGGTGAGAGGGTGAGTGGGTTTTATTGAATTTTAAAATATAATATATAAACAACTTTTTAAAGAAAAAAACTGCCTCCCTTCCTGCGTGCCTATTGTTGTTAAAATATTAATACAATTAATAATAAAATATCTATACCTAATATGTATACAAAATAAATAACATGTTAGAATACTGGAATGTGGATAAAAACCAAATGTGTGTGAATCTGGATTAAATTTTATGAGATCCTGAGAACCCTGCACTTAGATGTCATTTATTAGTGAATGAGACGCACTTAGGTTAATGAGTAGCACTGTGTGAGAGCCCAAGTATAATTAATGCTAATTTAAAAGTAACCAAGTTATGGTTGTTTCATAATGATCAAATGTTTCCCATTCAAAGTAGTATGTTTAAAATTTGACATGTTATATGATCTGACACAAGTGTATCCCAATACACTTAATGAGCTCAATGGGATCATGGCAGTCATCAAACGTCCATCACAGTGCGGCTGAATGCATTGAAGATGTGACCAGAGCAAGGCAGTATTTTAATGACTATTGTTGGGCCGATCAGAATGAAAATGAAAATGAGACTGACTTCCAATAATTCTGAAAGCCTGCTTCCATTGTTCCTGTTCTTTCTTCCTGTCAGGGGGAATTGGTGGAATGCACTGCGGTCTAGAAACGGGAGGAAGAACTGCAGATAAGGAAATAATGCCATAGCACTGAAGTGAGGAGGATCCACTCTCTAGGGAACACATCTCAATAGACTCAGACACATGGGAGAAATTGCAGCTTGGTCTTCGCCCAGAAAACTACATTTGAGGTCCGCTGGGACATCAGTCATTGGGTGGTAGGAACAATCAATTGTTTTGTGTTTTCCGGTCACATGTCTGCAAATTAAATCCATATTTGGGATTTATTATCACATAAGGCGTGAGATCCAACAGTTATCATCACACTAGCGAGAACCTGTCAGTCTCCAATAAAGTTAATTTATGCTTTATTTTCAATGCCTCTGAAATGCTAATGTACTATGAACAATACCTGATGTTTTCCAGCTCAGTGGGACACAGGGAATTCAGAGAATTTGTTGCTGCTAATTAGCATGGCCTAATTTACATTGAAGCAGGAAGTGAACTTCTATTTTTAGGTATTGTGCAGGTATGCATTATCATCAGCATGACTGCGTCCTGCATTTCTGTAATTTGCTTCTAATTAGATGAGGAAATCACAAGGAAAGTAGGTTGAAATTCATTTTTAACAAGATAGTATGTTGGTTCAGGCAGTTTAATAGGTTGCACAGAGGTTGCAATGCGGCGCTCCCTAAGGCATACCCAAGTGTTTCTTGCCCACAGCGTACAGGTGGTACAGGCAAACAGAAATAGGGAACTTTGTCAAATTATGGTGAGCTGTGGAGAGGCAGGTCATGTCGTTGGAACACTAAGCTTGTCTCATTACGCCCACTCAATCCCTCATTAGAAAAGCCCAGTCGCTCTGAGAGGGGTGAGACAGAGACCAAATGCATCTCGGCATTCTTTCATTACCTGCCAAGGCCGTCAGAACCACATAAACACTGACGGCTCATAATGAGATAGTGATGGAGAGAAATGACCAAACAGTGGAGTGATTGCTTTGACAGGCAGGCTAATATGGAGGATGAGACCCAAGGATGGCAGGCGGTGCTCTGACAAACATGGTGTGGAATTCTGATTGAAGGCACGTGGTTGAAATTCTTTTTCCTTCTCGTCTATCTCAACAAAACTGTCAGAGCTGCCTCTGTCGTACTAAACGTAGCTCCCATACCCAGTTGACTGCTCCAACCTTCATATTTACACCTAGAGCTTGAGAGGTTATGGATCTGGTCTCCTGGTAAATGTTTGGAAATGTTAATGAAATTCCATTTGTTGTAAATATAAACAAAAATGGGATTGCAGGACGTTCGGTTCAGCTGTCTATACACCGACGCCATTGCTCAGCTGTCAGGTAAAAATGTAATAAAAATGATCAGAAAGTTTTAAGTGCAAGCAAAAAAGGACCCTCAAGCCTATAAAACATTACCCGGCAAATTGCTTTGAGTGGTGTCTGAGTATAATCTAGTTATTTCGGGCTGTGTTATAAAAAAAGAGGTCACGTCACATGCTGTGTAGTGGTGTAGGGCTACTTTACTAGACAGGTAGTTCTGAATTCCTGTGTTATAAAATAACTGAAATTCGATCTGAGGCTCTACCCGTGAGCTAATCATCAAGGTAACACAAGTGACTGTACCTGAAATCTGTACAGGCTCATGGCGCTCATGGCTGATGATTGAATCTCTGTCCGTGGTGCTGAAGATCCCTGTGCAGTCCTCCAGATTGATTCGGTAGTGCTCCACAGGTGCAGAACCACAGTCAGGGCCTCATTAACTGATAGTGGCTGATATGGAAATATCACCAGGGAAAAAGTGAATCAGAAAGAGAGCTTATATGAGAACTGTCAAACAGGGGCTTGGCAGGGTGCTGACAGGATCTCAACAGTCCACTGTTTGTGGTAAGAATGCAGAAGTGAAACTTACTTCGGAAGTGTTTTTTTTTTTTATCTGAATGGCAAAACTACCACAATACAAAAACAGTTACTGTTCATGATGTGTTATGTTTTAATTACAGTGAGAGATTTCAAATGAAACAACGAAATATAAACACAATACAATAACTGACATTTTTCTGAAAGTTTCCCGGTGGTATTCGGCCTGAGATTGCTTGACAAATTGGAATTGTGACTTTTTTTGTCAGCCAAACTGCCCCCCACCACCACCACAACCACACAAAAAAAGGTTAGCTTCAGTTTAATAACACATTCACATGTTCACATAAATACAACATTCATGTAAGTAAAATATAAAATATATAAAATAATAAAATAAATGATAAAAAATTTGATTATTGTTGAATTAGCTTTTAAGCACAAGTTAAAGAATTATATCTATATAATTTTCCTTTTCCTTAAACTATGATACATCATGATATACTTATATATTTTTAAAAACTTTTTCAAATGAATACATTTGAAGGAGTAGCGCATTGGGTATATCTAATTGGAAGATATTTATACATAAGATGAAGACTGACAGTAATAGCACAATTTAAAGGCTGGACAAAATAGGCATCTAAGCCTCTTATTACTAATCTGAGCAACATTTAAATGAATAAAAGCAATTAAGAAGGACTGTGTTTCAGTATAATAATGAGGAGCTAATGGTATTGTGTAATGCTAAAGATCGCTTTAATGATGCTGGTCTTGATTAAAAATAATAATTGCATGTTACTTCCATGTAATCACTCAAATCCACCTACTGAAGGAAACATCTCAAGTGATAGTCTATTTGATTCACTTTAATTGGTGGCAGCAAGTGAAAACAAAAGCTGTCACTTTGCCACCCACAAACATTATGGCGTTGGCTGAGGGTTTGAAGGGTGAGTCATTAAATCAAACCAATTCTGTGAAAGGAGCTATTTAACCATTAGTGCTTGACTTTAATTGAGAGAATAATAATAACCCTCTTGTGATGACCTATTACATTTGATGAAGTTTTCAAACTTTTTAATGGAAAAGGAAGAACTCAAGACCAAACATTCAGGAAACACATAACAGAAAAACACAATTGTCAAAGACAGAATCAATTGTGTAGCAATGGGATTTAAAAATGTTTAACATTTGGTACATTTCAAATAGCATGACATTAGCACGTTAAGTTTATTACAATCAAATACATTTGCTGAAATACATTTGGGTTTGAATGATATTGGCTTTTGATATTGACATTTTAGATGATGATTTCATCAAACATTATCATCAAAATTTTAGAGTGTAAAAAAATGTATTTGGTCTCTTTAATTTAAATGTCATGCCATATTATTACACTGGGTAGGTGTACTACTTTTGGATCTGGTAGTCAAGTCAAGTCACCTTTATTTGTATAGCGCTTTATAAAATACTGATTGTGTCAAAGCAGCTTTACAGTTTCAAACAGGAAAATAGTTGGTCAATAATGCAAGAAGACAATAACAGAGTCAATTTTCCAGCTAAAGTCAGTACATTGATGATTCAGTGATGTCATCATCCAGTTCAGCTTTCTTCCAATAGTGTCTGTGCAATCAGTCAAGCGTCCCCAACTAAGCAAGCCAAAGGTGACGGTGGCAAGGAACCAAAACTCCATTGGTGACAAAAATGGAGAAAAAAACCTTGGGAGAAACCAAGTTCAGTCGGGGGCCAGTTCTCCTCTGGCCAGACGAAACCAGCATTGCATGATTTAATTCCAGGCTGCAACACAGGTCAGATTGTGTAAAGGACTTGTCTGGTTCCCGTGGTCTTATGCCGATGGTTGTCAAGGTGACGAGGCCTTCTTAGGGGATCTCTCTCTGGGGCGCATCTAGTTGACATGGTCTCCGCTGACATTCAGGGCTGTAGAGGTCCGTAAGTTCATTTAGTAAAATATTCCCAGAAAAATATGTCAGAGTGGTATAAGTTCATGAGTATTTTTGAATGATTCATTAAAATAGCTGATTTTTGAGTTGTAAATCGTAGTTTACATCTAAATTATGCAGTTTACGTTCGTTTTTGTGCACGGTAGAGGAGCACCACCTCTGAAAAGTGTTGAGAGATACACTGCTGTGATCTGTGACTACCTCAAAACGATTTATAATTTGATGTCTTTACATTTATCGGATACAACAGAATTAGACTGTCAGTCTGTGTAGTAGCTCCCCTTTAACATTCAATGTTCATCTCATTTGTACCGAGCTGTCTCCTCATGGTTATATCAACATGTTTATGACTGAATCAACAATCTTATACACATTTTCGTACTAACTGCTAATGCCTGACAACTCAAATTGTGGCTGATATGGAAAACTCAACATATAGCATAACTTAAATCTTACAAGTTCATGTAAAATATTGGCAAAATGTAAAATATACCTGTTTTTTAATGTGATCAGGGTGGGAAAATTTTTGACTCCACCAGTTGCATTGTACAGTATGTTTGTTTCCATGTGTAGCCTGTGAGAATGGAAAGACTATGAGAACACAGTGGTATATACAGTGCCTTGCAAAAGTATTCATTTTTTCACATTTTGTTGTGTTGCTGCCGTATGTTAAACTGCTTTAAATTACTTTTTTTCCACATAAATCTACACTCCATACACCATACTGACAAAGCAAAAACAAAATTTTGATCATCATCATTTGGCAATTATTTGCCATTCTTCTCCTCACCTCTTCACCTCTCAAGCTCTGTCAGGTTGGATGGGAGCAAATGCACATTTTCAAGTTTCTCCAGAATTATTTGATTGGGTTCAAGCTCAGGCTCTGGTTGGGCCACTCAAGGACATTCACAGAGTTATCTATAAGCCATTCTTGCTGTGTGCTTAGGTTCATTGTCCTGTTGGAAGGTGAATCTTCTGCCCAGTCTGAGGTTCTGAATGCTCTGGACTGGGTTTTCATTAAGCCTAACTCAATATTTCAGTGCATTGAGCTTATCTTCTACTCTGACGAGTCCCTCGGTCCCTGCCACTGAAAAACAGCCCCACAGCATGAGGCTGCTACCAGCACACTTTACTTTTGAGGTGGTACTCTTCAGGTGATGAGCAATGCCTGGTTTCCTTCAAACATGATGCTTGGAATTGAGGTTCATCAGACCAGAGACTCTTGTTTCTCAGTTTGAGAAAAGTTTCTCAAATTGCTCAGTTTGGCCAGGAGGCCAGCTCTAGGAAGAGTCCTGGTTGTTTCAAACTTCTTCCATTAAGGGTAACAGAGACTACATGCTTCTGTGACCCTTCAGTGAAGCAGATTTTTTTTCTGAAATCTTCCACAGATGTGTGGCTTGACACAAACCTGTTTCTGAGCTCTACAGGCAGTTCTTTTGACCTCAGGGGTTGGTTTTTGCTCTGATATGCATTATCAGCTGTTAGACCTTTTATTAAGATGTGTGTGCCTTTCCAAATCATACCCGTTCAATTGAATTTGCCACAGGTTAACTTCACTCGAAGTGTAGTAACATCTACAAGCAATTTGAATGCTCCTGAGCTAAATTTCAACTGTCCCAGATATGAATACTTATGCAATGGAATCATTAAATTTTTTTATTTTTAATAAGTTTGCAAAGATGTTAAAAACCGTCTCAGGTTACTTATGTAACCATGGTTCCCTGAGTAGGGAACGAGACACTGCGTCCTCTAGGGGTCGCTATGGGGAACGCCTCGTCGTGACCCGTGTCTGAAGCATACATTGAAAAAACACCAACTCGTTGGCCGGCGACAGCCATGACGTCACTACCGGTGCGACTCCAGTATTGAATATTTTCGCAAGGCACTGTAATAATCAGGTAAATTTTCAAAAGATACTAGTGGTCAAATCCTAGGATTGTTGTACAGGAATCCCTAGAGTTTGAAACTGGTTAATTTATTCTTTGAGTTAACACATGTACTAAATGGACTAAGCAGAGAACATAAAACAACAGGGCTAAGACAAGAAGATCATTGTTTTCACTCTGTAAATGGCAGGAGGCAGAAAACATGCAAGCAGTGAGCTGAATCAAAGATAGTGCCTATTATGGATGTGAAGAAAGAATTTCAAAATCCCAGTGGATTTATGTTGTACCGTATTTCACCCAGGATCAAGATCATGATTTTGAGCTCATTAAAGCTCATTAAAGTTTAAAAGATCATAGTTTGCTATATCTGACTGTTACATTTCCGAAATGCTTTGTTCACTTGTTAGAGTAGAAAAGTGGATGAAATTCCAATTATAGAGCCTTATTGCATATGAGAGAGCTGATCTTGACAATGACCTGGGCTCATCCCACTCATTTCAGGGCATGTGCTCTGTATTTCTTCAGTGTCTTCAGTCCTCTTATTCTTGCAGCTACTTATCATTTTAACATGTTAAAAGTCTTACAATGTTTCTTTTTCCTTTTTAAAACAGAATTATTATTAATAACCAGAGAAATCACTGTGTATTTATATTTGAAAAGGTAATTTAGCCACTGTCCTTTTTAATTTTGTAAAGACATAAGATGTAATCGCAAATATGACAAGCTGACAGTGTAGTCTAATGTCACAGTGCTGTAATAATGTTACCAAAACGAGATGATTGTATTAGCATAATTGAAAATATACCTATCTGCATAGACGTCAGTAGGGGATGCCAAATAGTTGACAGGCAGACATGATTGTAATAGATTCCAATGACTTTGTTAGATTTGTTTTTAATCAAGGGAGAAGTGCAGAGAGATCAGTAAGACGACCCTGGATTTAATCAGGAGTGACTGTAATGACTCCATGTGAGCTTGAATCAATGATCAGGTATGTGATCCCAAGGCACAGTGAGTCACACTAAGTTTTATAAAAGCACCTCATTCATTTCTGACCTTTGAAAGCTTAAGACCAACCTCACATTTGAATTTTAAGCAAGCTCTCAGATCATTATAAGTCACTCCAGGATAAAAAGTTGAGTTGGCCTTTTTCTTCCTGAGACCTTATCGTTTTTATTTTTTTCTGCATGCATGCTCTGAGTTTGGCAATAAGAAAAATCTGTCAGGCCAGAGGCACAACAGAAGTTGAATGAAGTTAAATATACAAATCTGTTGACTCCACTGAGAATCCCATTTCTTATTCTGAAGTTCTAGCTTTCTGGTCACTCTATGCACCTTTCATTTTAAGAGACATGTTGACACTTAAAAGTAAAACTATAGCAGGTTAGTTGGATTGATGCAGTTCTTTTAATTTAATTTATTTTATTATTTACTTATTCTTTTAAATAGGCCTGACAAAAAGTTCAGTCCCAATTGCCCTTTTCCCAGCATGCATGCACTAGGTCATGAGTAATTAATGTGGTTGCACTGTTTTAATGTTTACACTGTTGTTGTTTTTGTCACGTTTTAGCATCTTTTTGACTTGTTAAACTTTTTTCTGTTAAAATGAGTACTTGGGTGAGTGTTGTTTTGTGGATCAAGTAGGTTTCTGTTCACCAAAGGGATAGTTTACCAAACAACAACAATTATGTCATAATTTACTCATTCTCATGTCATTCCAAAGCTGAATGGCTCTCTTTCTTATGCAGAACACAAACGATATTTTGAAGAACTGTTTTTCCGATACAATGAAAGTCAATGGTGTCCAAAACAACACTGAACCCCACTACTTCCATTGAAAGTGAGGCAAAGTTTGGTGACCCATACTTGGGGTTTGTGTTCTGCATTTAACCAATTCAAGTACACACACACACACACACACACACACATTGCCTTTTGGAAATGTGTATAATAGAACCATTAAAACATTATTTGCATGCAAAGCTTAGTTACTTAATCTAAACTGGCAGTTGTGATAATGATGGCAGATTTTAAGTAATTGCATCGACATATTGAATTTAGTCAAGACATCTTAATAAATAATTTAGAAAATAAATTCAATGGGTAAAGAAAAAACATCCAAACTGTTGTCTTAAATGTATTTTATGTTCAACAAGCATCTATTTTTTGTACTGTACAGCATTGCACATCATGAGTTTTCTGAGAACGCTTGCTTTGTGTTCCAGTTCTGCCTTTGATGGCGGGGATGTCAGAGACTGTCTCTGCTAGCCATCCATTTTGAAGAAGGCTCTAATGGAACAAGATTGCACATAATGATCTCTCTTCATCTTAATCCTACAGCCACTGTGGTGGCATGACTGGAATTTTACACAGGCAAGGCATCACTCTGCACAAGTCAAGTGTTTTTTACTGTTACACATGAGAATGTGGGTCCCTATTAAAGGCCAACATCAAAATATTATGGACAGATTCCCAAATCCCAAAGGAGGTCATTATGCATGTCTTAGCACAACCTTTGGAGAAGGTCCACTAAGGACAGCGTAAGAGACAATGCAGCCATAGCCAAAGCGAGAGAGATTCAACACAGCAGTGACAAAATGGCAGCGATGGACTAAATCAGTCTAAAGACTTTGAGAGAAAAAAAGGCATGCTGTCAGCAGGTTTGTCCTCTGTCAAACAATCAGCCCTGTAGCTGCATATGAAAAGTAAACTCTTTCTCCATGACAGCCCAGGATGAGAGTTAGTTCACTTCCTGCCATAGTTTGTCGCTGTTCATCTGAGAAGACATTTCCAATTTTGAAAGACCATATGTCTCCCTTAACACACTTTCAGAGATGACTTGAGGCAAGATACAATGTCCAGTTCTACAACTTAACTTAAGTGAACTCCCTGTTTCAGTGAAGGATGTTACTGTCAAAACGATTTATTAAATGTGCATTATGAAAATATTTGGGTGTATATTGACAAAATTAACAAAACTGTGGTCTAGGTCTTAGTTGTTTCAAGACTCCTATCAACTTGAAATACTATTAAGCTACAAAATACTCCACTATCAGCTGAAATGATCTTGTAGTGTGACATTTAATCTACTATTTATCCTTTAAAGCTCCTGGCTTTGCACAAAGCATACTTATAAAGTCTCAAAGCTGGTCTTTCTCAAATATACATAAAAGCAAGGCCAAAGAGTTTTTCCAAGTGCACTTCTTTGCTCATTAGTTGCAGTAAGTCAAACAGCAGTGACACAACTATAATATAGCTTGAATAATAACAGTAAAACATACACCAAAGGCTTAGTGGATGTGTTTCAGTCTGAATAGGGTTGTGGAAAGGAGAGTCTGATATTTGACAGAGATATTGGTGAGCTATGAAGAATGGTTTAGTTTGGTAGTCCTCAGCATGCTGTCCCCACCTCAGAGAGACATTTCCTCTGATATATGAAAGCTTTTCCTGGTTCTCATTTCTCAAATCCCTTACCACACAAAGGTCTACTATGAGAGTAATGGTCTGATGTTGTTCAGTATTCACTATTGCGTTCTTTCATATTGTCTCGTCCATTGGCAATAATTAGAGTTTTCCTTGTAGAGTTGTCATTGTACATACGTTACATCTTACATCTTAATACTATTTTTACTGTTATTTGTTAATGCTTTTGCACTATTTTAGGTAAACAGCCCACTTTAAGTACTTTAAATTGAAATAGAATTCATGATTACCAAATATCAATTATATTTGATCAGTTTACCCAAAAATAAAAATTCTGTCATTCTACCTTCATGTTGTTCCAGACCCACAGGACTCTCTTTATGTGGATCCTAAAAGAGGTTAAGCTGGAATAGGAATGACATGATGAGGGTGAGTAAACCATAACAAAATGTTCAAAAGACAAAGCTGGATGTGCACTTTAGAATCCCTGATGTAGTAGGTCATCTGTGTACTTTTTAACTTCTGTTTTATAAATACAGTGTAGGGATTTCTATCCATAAACAGACCCTGATATGCCATGGGATCAGACAGAGACTTTTCAGCAGCTCGTCATCCAAACGTCATTCCGGCGCTAGATCAACAGCCAATCAGCCACGGAATCCCCTGCGTCAGCAATGAGGAAATCATCTCAGCTTCTCAGATTTTAGCAAAACGCAAGTACAAACAAATCTTACAGCTGCTGAAATCGGTGCTGAACTGGTGAATTGAATTAAGCAGTAAACTTAAGACAAACCTCTGCTTTGTGAATTCTCTCAGGTGAAATTAAAACCACTCGTGAAAATGAGTTAGAACTTTGAAACTTCATGCATACTTCATGCATACTTCATGCATACTTTTTAACTTCTGTTTTATAAATACAGTGTAGGGATTTCTATCCATAAACAGACCCTGATATGCCATGGGATCATCCCAGCACATGACTCCAATATTCGGGGGGCGATTTCCTGTCAGTCTTGTCTCATCTACTCATGAGATCGAAACTAATTCAATCAGGAGACAACAAAGCTTTCTTTGTATCAGAACTGGGCAGATCAATGAATGAGAGGTCAGCGTTACCAGAGTTGCCCATATACCACACCTTGTTACACAGTAGGGCTATTGCAGACATAAACAATACTGTACTACATCAATGTTTCCTGCCTGCTTGATTTTTGAGTGGACTTTGCTGTTCCGATGAGCATGAACGGTATATGAATGGAGCAGTCACATGGGCCGCGAGCGACTGAGCGGAGCACACACGCGCATAGAGCGGGATAACGCACACACAGAGCGGGATAATACCATACAGTCTATGGATAATACACACACGCATAGAGCGGGATAACACACACACACACACACACAAGTGAATCCTGAGCAGTGAACTCATTTTGGGCAGCTGGAATTTCTGTGCATCTCTAATTATTGGCGACATTAGAAATGGATATTATATAATAGCTGCTTTTTTGAACATTTTAGCAATTTAAAAATATTAAAAAATTATTTTTTACACGGCACCCCTGCTCTCGACAGACCCCGGTTGGGAAACACTGTTCTAAATAATTCCGCGAGTGGGGCTTGAGGAAGTGACGTCGCCTGCGTCTGCACAGTGCGACCTGATGCAGCCCCTGAAGCGAGACACAGGAAACAGAAATACTGCAAAATAATAATAATAACGAGACGAAATAACGTTATAACATTTTGTTTCGTCTCGTTTTGGTCAACGAAAATGAAGAGACATTTTAGTATAGTTTTTATTTTGTAAGCCACATTTCGTCTCGTTTTTATTCGTCAACGATATTGCATTGTACATTTAATTATCGTCATTGTCTCGTCTCGTTTTTGTCATGTGATAAAGGTTCATTGACGACTATATTTAGTCATAATTTTCGTTGACAAAAGCAACTACTTGTCACATACTGTTTTTCTCCTATAGACTTTATACATCAGAGAAACAAGTGTGCAGCCATCTTAAGCATTTTGTCTTTGAACTTTGAACTTTGTTTTTGCGGTAGCATCACTGTTGAAGAGTAATTAGCTGGTGAAGTGGATTTAATGAAAGTTATCATGTGCATTGTAATGTATGAAGCGGATGTCATAACAAATGTCAGTAGACGGGATGATTAACCTTTTAAAATAAAACCTTGCCTTCATGCTGTGGAAATGCATAAAGCAGACAGAAGATAAAGAGCACAGTTCTGAAAAGGGGTAGAGCTACATAAGATCTATATAATAGGGAAGTATGCATATTTGGATGGTACCACTCAGCCTCCAGGCAACACAGTAGCAAGGTTTCGCTCCAATCTGTTGAGTGAATGATTCAAATTCTTTACTTACTAATACAGCAACTTGTTTCATTACTGATTGAATCAGTGTTTTTTAATTAATTGGATGAATAAATGGTTCAGCGAAATGGTTCAATGGCTTGCCACTTGTCACTAATGATGTAACCTGCAGAAACAGTCACTGGAAAATAACAGTGCTCCAGTAAAAAATTACTGATAAATCCTCATCTCACGGTGGAGATTACCATATACTAGTCTGAGAATCCTTTCCCTTCAGCAGTCAGGTCATGTGGATTTTCTTTTAGCTGTTTAAAATCAAAATTAGCGATGACAGATTGCAGATCAGTCACTCTTTTGATCTAATTGGTCAAACGTGTATGCAAAAAGGTCTGCAATTCTTTGGGATTCATTCGGACAGCTCAGTCAATTGCAGTGGTTTCTCACACAGAAATAGTAATGGGATACTTTATAAGACGGAAAACAAAAAGAGCACCGAATTAGATATTTACCTACAAATGTATTTTATCATTTGTCAGCCATGAACACTCTGTACTGCAAAGGATCAAAAAAATGGGTCGATTTGAATTTGAAGTTCATCGATTTGAAGTTAAACTTATGACATGAGCATAATAAAGCATGTAGGCAGATGAATGCATAAAGTCCTCAATCTCTTATTTTTAACAGCACAAAATCAGTCTTAATGTTTTAAGCCTGAATACACAGTTGTCAAACAAGTCCCAGCCCTATAATTACTACCATCACCAACTCAATTATGTCTTTAAATGTGAAAAGATCTGCCCACAGAATCAAGTTTGTTAGTGATTCATAAGTCATGTTGTGTGACGCATAAGTCATTTACCAAACTGTGAAGCAATGCTGGATGTTGAAGAGTAGTTTTCTCTTAAATGAGTAAATGTCACAGAAACATGATGAGGGATCAATGTGTGCCGTCCATGATTTCCATCAGACAGATTCAATATGATGAGATATCGATGTGCTCTCAAAGATCTGCATATTTTAGGGTCTGCTGAAAGACTGTTTGTTTGAAATGACAGCTTCACACTGAGTCCACAATTATATTGCAGTTTTGAACTACTTGTTCTTTGTGTTTATTCATCATATTTGAGTCCCTTTTACTTGCAAAATGTTTTTTCCCCTTCTGATTAATACTAAGTATGAGACAGATCTCTAAGTGTACTGGATATATAATTTAGTATGTTTTATATTCCCTAGAATATTTTTTTATTCCCCAGAAACTACTTTACTCATCTGGATAAACTGCTAAGTAAATTTATTTGGACATTCACAAAACAACAACAACAACAACAAAAAACTACATTTTGGAGGGTTATCACTACCAAAAATTACTATCTGGCCACAAACATAACAAACATTATATGTAAGATGAATGATAGCTCTGTAGCTAAATATAAAGACAGAAACATACTTTTAATAACATTTGGGATATTACTTCTAAGAATTGATTCTGCATTATGAGTCTTACAGATCAGTGTTTAGAAACACAAAATATATGTATCATAAAACATCTTCAGAGTTCCCATTTTTATAAATGTTTTTAACTTAAATATTATTTATTTAGGGCTGCAAGGTAAGACAGTTGAGTACCTGCATTCATTAAAAAGGGTATAGTTAGATAATTATAGAAATACTGGAAGATGAATTTAAAAAGCAACACATTTTGAAATTAATTTTATTAGTTAATTAATTTTTAAAAACCTGCCAGATCTTTGTAGTCATAGTAACAGAATGCACATCATATAAATCATAAACTGAATTATTGTTAAGATCTCAAACAATATTAGACTCAAATAAATAAAATGGTTGCATGTAAAGCAGGTTTCTCATTGAATGAGACCTGAACATATTTTAAGGATTACAAATAAGTTACAAAAATGGCTCAAATCAATACCACCACAGGGAAAAATAACTAATAACAATAAGGTATTGAATAACTCAAAAGGAATCAGGTGCCATTGTTAGAGGAAATATGAAAGAAAAAGTGTAAATCACTGACTACGTTACACGCCCATAATTACAGCCATTTCTAACTTCTTGCCTAAGTATATACACAAATAGGAATACAGTGACGTACACAATACTTTAAGATGGTGGATATGTACCTAAATGCATGAATGAAGATTATATATGTAAGGGATGATGTACATCCAGCCGGTTGCTATCGCAGAATAACCCCCGACAGGGTGATCAGTACCCCGATGTGAAGCTGAGGGGTCTTGTATTACCTTGAAAGGGGTTATTCTGCGATAACAACCGGCTGGATGTACCTGTACATTATCCCACTTATTACATGGCTACTTGCCACATAAGTAAATAATTAGACACAGAATATTGATTTGAGTTGAAATATTTGAACGCAAAGCTTCCGATTTAAGACAAAAATGTTTTAAAATCTTACCAGTTTGTTAGTTATCTTATTATCCATTACAGCATACAAAACAATCATAGCAAAATGGCAGCAGCTGTGTTTGTATGAAACGAGAGAGCGAGTCCAGGATGACATAAGTAAATAATTGTACACAATTTTGAATCGAGTTTTAATATTCTATTAGCTAAACAAAAGCAAAGCTTCCAGCAAGAAAAAAAAACAGTTCCTAGCAAGAGTATAGCGCTGACTTAAGTTACCCGGGTGAGCCTGTGTTATTAGTTTTTACCAGTTGTTATCGAGGGATAACATACCTCGGAATGTCGCGACTGACCAATCAGAATCAAGTATTCCACAGAGCCGTGTAATAAGTAAGGGATAATGTACATCCAGCCGGTTGTTATCGCAGAATAACCCCCGACAGGATGATCAGGACCTCAACGTGAAGCGGCTACTTGCCACATAAGTAAATAATAAGGCTTCGAGTATGAATGAAGCATGCACTACATGAGAGTGTTTAGCGATCCATAGTTCACATCTGCTCATTTTAGATACGAATAAAAGGCCAGGTCGTGCACCGACTATCTTTTCTCTTTGAATTTAAATATAGATTTTTTCATACTGGCCCCTGAAAACTTCTACTTGAATACACTTACCCGAAAAAGTGCAGGGGACAAATTTACATTTTATTTTATATACATAATAGTAGTACATAATACTACTATTATGTATATAAAATATTTTTATTGAATAATAATATTTAATAAACGACAACAGCCATCATAAAAGTTGCTTGGCAATTCAGTCAAAAGTAAAAAGGCAGCGCTTTGATATACAGATTTCAATTTACATAAAATATAACATGATGAGATTTTGCCCTCAGCCAAAACTTTTTGCTCTGGAACAAATTATAGATTAATGAGACCAAAGATCGCCTGTTAGATTTACCCAAAACAAATTATATCTCATGTTTAACCTCTATAGAGACATCAGAGCCAGTGGCAAATTCCAGAAGAGCTGGACGAGGTGAGGCTGCTCTCGGCAGGTTCATGAGTGCTGAATAGCTGCTGACGACCTGGAGCTCAAATCTCCATCAACATAAATTTTTATTAACAAACTGCATATTTGAAATCTAAACAAGTACATTCTCGCTCAAAAAAACTCCGTCCGCCATGACACTCGCTGTGAGAGACACCGCAAATGGAGTGATACAGACGATGAAACGGTTGGAGCTCTGTTATCACTAGAATATTGCACTCCTTTCAGCCAATCAGATTCAAGTACCAGAAAGAACTGTTGTATATATATATATAATCAAAGTATTTTTTGCCTATATGCCTCTAACTTTAATTTTTATCAAGCATATCATCAAATTATTTTCACAACCTCATATTTGATCTGTGCATAGCATGGGAAGAAGAACCACATCTGGCCACCCCTAGATTCGTAATTGGCTACTACTCTCATTAATTGGCTGCTCATTAGTGACTGATTGGCAGAGATTCCATTCAATTTGGAATGGATAGAGGTTGCAAAGGTGCTTGGGGGAAGAAGTTCTTAACAGTTCAGAACATCATAACATCGAGACTGACATATTCTTCTGGTATTTCGACAAGCTTGTGAGGGGAGAATTAAATCATCTTAGACACATTTTGATAACCTGTCAGGCAGCTAATGGCGGCTTGGAGAATGTGTCAGCTTTGAAAAGCTTTGGGTAGGTCTGCTGTCTGAATTCAGCCTTCATTTGGAGAAAAAAAACCAACTCTATTGAGCGACGTCATGTTAGTGTCAGGAAAGGTTGATACTTACTTAAGGTCACTTTACAAAACCCAGATGAAGGTTGAAGAAAAAGTGGGTTCTGTGTCGAGGGAATGGCACGGTCATCTGTTGAACACACTCTGGTGGGGTTTAAAGCTGCTCCATACATGTCTAAAAATGTGCGACTGGAATGTAATCAATGAGACTAATAACTGCTCAGTGAATTATGCAGTAACTCCCTTAACACGAAAGTAAACAGTTTAATAGTGTGGAGTTGGAAAATATTTCTTGTGACCAACAGGAGAGAACGAGAAAGAGTAAAAATGGATCAGTGGTTTTATGTGCCCTAAATAGATATTCCTCCTTTAACTTTTCAAAGGCAATCCTCCTGAGGTGCAGGACTTAGTGAGCCAGGCTTCACCGATAGATCGGAGAGTGTTAGCCTTTCAGAAAATACTCCTTCAAAACCTCTCAAGTATGTGATGGAACTAATCTACTCCTCTCCATGGGGTTTGAACGGTAAACATCAGTGGCCTGACATGAATAATAATTTTCAATGCTGTTTTGACTCTTCTTTTAGGTTTAGACTAATTGGTCTGGCAAATTTAACAAAGGGTAAAATTTGAACCAGTTAACCCAACCCGATCTCACAGGAAAACCAAACTATTTTATGTGGCAATTTTGTATGAATTCGTATGATGTGAATCACACAAAAGTAAGAATGAAAGTGCACCCCTAACTATATCCATCACCGTTGCTTAAGTAACCAAAACTTAAAATAATTGCAAACTGCCATGAGACTGTGTTGGTTAACCTAAAAAGACCAGTCCAGTCAAATACTCCCTTGATTAGAAATATTCTAAACATATTTGGTTTTCCTGTGTATTGGCCAAACATTATGAATCAAGAGAGAAATATGCACAGGTAAATCACAATTAACAAGTGAAAACAAATATGTCTGTGGATTTTGATGTGACGGGATGGATTTTTCACTGGAGGAAATGTAATTTTGGATTATGGAATGGTAATTTGGCTGGACGGGATGGTTTAAAGTTAAAACACCTTAAAGATGGACTTGTTTCATTGGTTTTCCACTTCACAAGAATGGACTGAGTTGTGTGGATTACTTCTAGAATACTGTGATGTTTTTATCAGCTGTTTGATCTCTTATTCTGATGGCACCCATTCACTGCAGAAGATTCATTGGTGAGCAAGTGATGTAATACTAAATTTCTCCAAATCTTTTCTGATGAAGAAACAAACTCATTGACATCTTGGACGGCCTGAGGGTGAGTAAATGTTCAGCAAATTTTCATTTTTTGGGTGAACTATTCCTTTCAATTCTGAATAATATCTTGATCTTTCACAGCATTAAACCAGAGAAAGAGTTCAAAACATGAAAAACCAGAAGATGCATGGTATTCTAAAAATAAGACAATTAAACGAGATTGACATACACAAATGCACATTTTACACAAATGAATGAAGCACTTAACTTGAGGAATATAGATGGTGAAGAACATTGCACACATAGAATTCATTAGCATGAATAATTTTTTTCTCCAAAAGGTTTTCAGAGAAATTGATTGTGGCTATGATGTTGAGGGAATAATGAACACAATGATAAATGCATTGACTCACCATCATGGTGGTGATGATGTCTAAAGTGTGTCAGCGAAGGCTGACACACTTTAGACATGTGAAGTTGATGTATGTAAGGTGTTAAGTAAGCAAAGTGAAAAAAGGAAGAAAGGCTTGATTAAAACCATGTGGGACTCGACAGGCACATTTAATCGCTCTACTTGAGTCTAGGTGGATGATTAACATGTGTAACATCAAAGCTTACTCTTCTCCCCAGTTTTGAGGCCAACATTTCCTAGTTTTAGCTCCAGTTTTTAATTGTATAAGTTGTAATGTTTTAACACTTATGTAGAATTGCGAGAATGTTATACTTGTAGCATTTTTGCCTTTATTAAGACAGGACATTCAAAAGATTACATTTGGTGTAAGGTGTGAAATCAATTAAAAAGCATTACTTTTACATGCATTAACTTATTTTTACAACTGTAATTAGAATCTACTTGCAACATATTATCTGTTTAGGTACATTATAATAAGGAACAAGCTTTTATCTAGAAGTAAAAATTAAGCAAACAATCACACAGTATTTTCGAGGTGTCTTTTGTTGGTTGGAACGTTGAAGGTAATTTTATGTTAAATCATAAAGGCCTGAAATTGCATTCATTTTTAGGCAAGAAAGGGTATTTTTCTCATATTGTTTGAAAGTGCATTATTATTACGATAGTAGTGAGATACCAAAGGCCAGCTTTGTGCAAACATGACCCTTCCAATCTTTCTGTTGGTTATTTCTTCATATTTGAGCTGCAAATTTTAAAAGCACAAAGGGAAGAGTCACAGGGGTGAGAAAATCACTTGGAAAATCATGTTTGCTGTCCATCTTTCTTCAAGGTTTGCAGCTGCAGTCAAGGCCTAATGGATAGAGAGTTGGACTTGTAACCCAAAGGTTGTGGGTTTGAGTCTCAGATCTGGCAGGGATTGTAGGTGGGTGGAGTTAATATCTAGTGCTCTTTCCATCCTCAATACCATGACTGAGGTGAGACCCTTGAGCAAGGCACCGAACCTCCAACTGCTCACTGGGTGCTGCAACATTGGTAAATAGAACTCGAAAGACTAAAATAATGCATTTTGTTTAAAACAAAAAAAACTGTTTGCTCAGTCATGCAGATTCTGGGAGCCTTTCCACAATGAAAGATTCAGCTTTATGTCATAAGATATATATCTTGCATTTTATGATTAAAAATATCTAAAATGATAAGAGTGTTCTACATATTAGTGCTCATTAAGAGAATACAGTCTTTAAAAAATAATAAATATCCTTTTTTACATATGTTTCTATCCAAATTGAGCAAGGATATGCATAGTTCCCCTTCAGGGAACTCGCGCTGCATCAGAAACGCTTTGGGAACGCCTCCGTTACCGTGTCCTGAAGCGTGTGTGAAATCTGTATTTCAGACAAATCTAAATTTAAAGTAGCAGTATATGGAAGGCATGGAATAAAATAATTTAAAAAAAAGGTAATTTTGAGTTTATATTTCAAAAGTATTACTTTTTTTCTCGCAATTCCAAGATTATATCTCACAATTCTGTAAATAAAATAAATAAAGTCAACTCGTCATCCCCCCCCCAATTTATATCCAGTTTATATCCCACACTTCCGCCTTTTTTTCCCCTCAGAATTGACAAACTCGCAATTGTTGAGTTAGGTCGAGTTATAAAGTCCGAACTAGTAGATAGAAACTTGCATTTGCAAAAAAAAAAAAAAAGAGTCAGAACTGTAAGATAGGTAAATGTTCTGTAAATGTTATAGGTTTAAATAGTAGGCTATTTCATACTGTAAGTGTAGGGCTAGTACAATATGTCTTCTATGAACTGATGTTGTTTCTCTGTTATGTAAACCTATTGTTTAAATCAAATTTATGCTTAAAAAACAGGGTGATCATCCCTAGTTTCATCCATAGTCTGTCCGTTTAAACTTCTGCATTTAGATTCAAATGGCATCTTTGACGATAGCATTCTATAAAATGATTTGCATTCTTATTCTGACATCCAAAGGCACAACAATAATTTTTTTCTCTTATTCCATACATTTTACCCATTTCCCTCCACTTGTTACCAGTGTTTTTCTGCCACCACAATGCACGTGCAGCTGCAAGTGTGACGTGTGGAGCTATTTTGTGTCAATCTTTAAAACATTAGACATTAAATAAAATTCCTTAATTTTTAGCTGTTTTCAAACCGAATGGTATCATTTTATGGTAATTTTTTTCAGTTTTTTGCCATAATTGACACAAAACACAAAATGCTCTTGTTGTGTAATGGCAACATCATATGGTCGATATGTTAATGTGACGTGTATTGACTGGAATTCCCTGAAGTTGGAAGTGGGACATTAGCCCCTTTCGCACCGCATAGTCCTAGGAACTAAGTTATAGGAACTAGCCGGTCGGATACTTCCCCGGGAACTTTAGGGTACTCCGGGCCGCTTTCCTGGTTGCATTCGCACCGCCAAAAGGAACTCAGAAGTGTGTAGCGTCTGGAACACTCCAACACACAATATATATTTTGTTAGCTAGATTTCACAAATACTTTGTAACACCCCAGGACGCCGAACAAGACCCTGGTTTCATGGTAACCCGACACATTTACAACCTTGTGGAATGCGAGCCGACATAAGCCGGTGGACAGCAACATCATTTAAGCACAGCATTCAACAATGTAAACCGTGATCGAAGCAGAGTTTCGTGATAATGGAGATAAAATGTAGACGTAGAAGTTATGCTAAAGAAAAACCATATCAGACTAAGAGACAAAATCTACTACGGCAACTCGCATTTCTACATATGATCGAGCCGCTGTTTTCCATCTTGTAGCCTACTGTAAACTGCTCCGTGAATAATAAACTGTTGTGTGTTTATCCGGCTTTTTAAAAATGGCGGGAGCCGGAATTTTCCCACATGCATTTGGCCAATCAACGTACACTTACGTCATTGGTAGTTCCTATAGCATGGGTTTAGACCCTACTCTGAAGTAGGAGCTAATTTAATTCCCATTAAAAGAGTTCCTAGAACTAAAATCATTTCTAGTTCCTGCAGTGCGAATGCGCAAGCATCCGGGTACTTCCGCCAATAGTTCTAGTAATGAAAAGGTTCCTCCGGTGCGAAAGGGGCTATTTAATCTGGGATGCTCCCTCTTCCGACCTTGTCTGGAATGCGGCATCAGTCCAGCGAAGTGGCGAGATGTAACAAGCGGGGTGAGGGGGGCCCAACTCATAGACTCCGGTCTCTCAACTGAGGTTTTTGCGACCATACTCCACTCCACGAGGAAACTGTACTCCTTGAAGTGGGTTGTGTTCACTTCATGGTGCGGAAATTGTCAGCTGGTCCCAGTTAACTGCTCAGTTGGTTCAGTTCTGGAGTTCCTGCAGGGACGGTTCTCTGAAGGGTTGACCCCCATCACCTGAAGGGTGTTCGTAGCGGCCATAGCTACTTACCACGTCCCTTTGGGTGGTCAGTCATTGGGAAGAAACCCGTTGGTAACATGTTACCTTTGTGGTGCTTAAGGCCAGGAGAAGTATGGTGGCATCTAAAGCCTTTTCTCAGGGTTTTCCCTGCAAGATGTGTGTGATGTGGCAGGCTGGTCCTTTCCGCTCACATTTGTTAGATTTTACAATCTAGATTTGGGTACAACTCCAGACTCTCAGGTGCTTCTGGCTTAGCTTTGCTTGCCATGATTTCACACTAGACAGTATACAGTATGGCGGAGCAGGTATTGCCATTCCCAAAAGCATTTCTGACTCAGCTCGAGTTTCCTGAAGGGGAACGTCTCTAGGTTACATATGTAAACATGGTTCCCAGGGGGGAACGAAATGCTGTGTCTCCCTGCCATACTTCCTGCATCTCTGTGAGTGGCTTGCTTCGACCTATCAGAAGCTAGTGATGTTTGTATCACATGGGATTATAAGCTTCCTGGTCTCTACGTCACCCCAACCGTGGCATTTCGCCATTCCATTGGACTGATTTCACACATGCTACAGGACACAGTCATGCAGAGGGGTTCCCAAAGCAGTTCTGATGCAGCGTATCGTTCCCCTTGGGGAATCATGATTACAATTGTAACCTAGAGATGTTTTTAGTCTAGACCTGTTATATATCCAGATTTATATTCAGTTTTCTATGATGTTTTACTGCTCTTTGATGACTCATGTTACATCTGAATTGATCAAATAATGTAAGGAAACAACCTTGTGCAAAAGATTGAGTCTCACACACATACACCTCCCCACAATCAATGAAACATCTCTGCAGGTCTTTGATCTCATCATGCATATAGAATATCCAGAGTTACATTGGGATGGAGTCAGAATTAGTGTCACAGTAGTTTTATACTGCGGTAGACATACATTTCTACCATGATGATAAGGAATCCCAGTCTCAGGTGACCTGCCGCTGACTTGACTGTAATTTCAATGCATGATAGATGAGCTAGGGCTTTAAGTATTCTGCTATCTGTTTTATTCCTACTCTAGACGAGTGATATCACTGATGCTGTCTACTAGTACGTTGTCTTGCAGTTTGCAATCAGGTTTCAAATGTAGGCCAGAGTCTCAAGTGGTGATCTGCTGGCCTGGACACAAGCAAAAACAAACACAGTCTTGCAAATCACACACACACATACACACACACACACACACACACCAGTTAGTTCTTTAATAAAGTGAATTTCATAAAGTAAAGGAAAGAAAATGTGGCCATATTTTAACACAAAGGTCTGTTTGTTAGAGTATGAGCTGGGTAAACTGAATGATGTTACATTTAAAGAAAAACTATTACAGCTCTGGAGTTTTAACTAGTTAAATCAATATTTCATCTGTCCATGTGAAATTGGCTTTGGATCTCAAAGCACACATTTCAGAATATGAATTGTTTCCTCACATTTCCATGTGTTTTCTGCTTGTGTGGTATGACAATGATAACACTGAATTGCTGAATTGCTGGCATTATCCAGCCCTTGCTCTTCTAACCACATGGATTTATTTTACATCAAGTAATTTTTACTTTAAGAAAATGTCCTGATCTGCCAAAAACAAAATGTTTTCTGGAAGAAATAAATCTATCTGAAACCAAATCTCTTGCCTTGAATACTTTGAAGGAATAGTTCATGTTTTTTTCTGCACGTTAACTAAATTGTTCTGCCAGTAGGTAGCGACAAGTGATCATATTTATGAGCGAGTCGTTAAAATATTTAAACCGTCCACTGAACTGATTCATATATAACCACTGATTCATTCAACAATGAAACAAGTGATGACGGTCTTAATGAATGAGTCATTAAAATATTCACTCTAGCGATTCATTCATAAACACTGATTCAATCAGAAACAAACAAAGTGACCGTCCTTATGAATAACTCATTAATCCATTCACTCAATCGATTTGTTTAAAAACAATGATTCATTCATGAATTTGGATTTGTTTGGAAGCATTGTCATTGGAGGAGCAAGATTTCATTTTTTTTGTTGCTTTTGGAGCTTGTTAGCCCCTGATCTTCAATCAGGTATTCATCATTGTTGTGTTTTCATTGTCTTATTCCTTATTCCTTGCTTTAATAGCAAAATAGATTATATTTTGTGATCCACATGGCTGGTGTTTAAAAACAAGCAGCGATATATACCACTTCAGGATTTACAGGTCTACGCCATGTTTCATTTCAGGCTCCACTGAATGTTAAACAACAGCTGAAAAATTCCACACTTTTTTCCTTCCTCTATTTTGCCACACAGAGGTTGATGAAATCCTTTGGGTGGGAGAAACAATTATTCAGGAGGATTCTGTGAAGTTGCATGCTTATAGAGGTGCTAATTACCTCTGAGAGTTCAGAAGACGCTTTGGTTTTCTCTAGTGTCTTTATTAGCTTATTAATTATGAAACAATGCTTAGGTGGTTCACCTGGAAGCAGAAAACTTTTTTCCCCGCATTAAAAACCCACAACCCAACTCTAAATCACACTGCCCAATTGGTTGCTTTTTATTAGAGGTAAAGAAAAGAGTTTTAACATTACAGAGTGCATAACATCCTGGGATTGAATTTTAAACAACATAGTTCAGTTCAAGTGTGTGGAACAAGGTAGCAAAATGATTTAAATAAATAAATACCTCCTCACAATTTGGAGGACATGCAGAGAGGCATTAGGTCTTTGCCATAAACACGTCATAAATACGTCCCAGAATAAATAAATGCAGTCTGCTCAATAAGGGGTGCTTTTTGTCATTTTCAAGAGACGAGAAGCCTGGAAAGCATCAGTAAGATGAAAAGTCTCTGGAGACTAACTCACCTGCAGATTTTAATCATGAGGGACCTAGTTCCCTCAGTGCTACCAGGCGCTCCAGTATTCCAGAGAATGTATTTACGTGTGTGTAAATCTTTAAAAAATGGCATCCTACCACTGCTTTGGGTCAAAAGCAACATTAATCAAATCTTTTAAATATGAAACCAATAATACATCTTTGTACTTGCTTCTAAAATTGCTCTCTTTTTATGTGCTGTCAGTAGCTCCAGCACGCCAATAGTGCTTCCATTCAGCACAGTTGATTTGAATCTTTTGTAATTGGGAGGTACGGATGACTCACTTTGGGGGATTGATCTGCACAGTAATTTCCTTAAACGATAATGTGCAAATTAAATTACCTATGCACAAGCATACTTTAGAAAGTAAGCAAGTGTAAAGAGCCTTTAAGCCATTAAAACCTTTGCAATGTTTCATCATGTCAATCACAGAGCAAACTAAATGAAGAAATGTTCAGTATCATCTGTACCTTACCAATTAGCTTTCCACAAAGCTTAAAGTGTGTATCGGCCTACCTGATCTGACCTGATCAAAATTGACCCTATTTACTTTAGAAGGGGCCCTAAAAGTATGCCAGGAACATTCTGTTTCTCTCAGAAATAGGTCATAATACTGAAGCCGGTCGTAGCTGCCGGTTCACACAGACTTTATTCATTAAAAGTGGAATCGAGAACACACATTTGTGGAGGGTTCAATGAAACGCTGTCAGATTACCTCATGTTTCATTGACTGGTGAGAAAACATTGCAGTACAAAGCACATAAAATTGCAATAATAGTACCTTCCATTCTCCCTCGGTCTGCAATTGCGTAATGTAACACGCTGATGACGTATCATGTCTGCAAACAGGGTGGTTGGAGGTATGCAAATTCATTATGTTGACAGGCAGGTAGGACAGCCTATCATAGCCCTCGGACCGAGGGATATGATTGGACGAACACTTTATGGTCATACGCCTTCCACAGATGATATAAATACATTTAGACCACGTAACTTAGTGATTGCTATCAGAATGTGGAGAGACTTTCAACCAGCATAACAAAAATGTTTTTAAACCAAATCACCTACCCTGCCTTTAAGGGCAGATCTCTTACATATCTCTATAAAATCTGTTTAGATCTCCACCTATAAAGACATATTCTCTTTTATAGAGTCAATAAACCTGTTTTATTTGGAAAATGCACTTACTTGTGTGATTAACGATTTGAATCAAACAAATACATGGCATTTTTGCGCCCTTGAATACTTGAACTTGAACTTCACATTCTAAGTTCCCTTCCCAGAAAGTCGTTAATGAACAATACATGTGCTGTCTCTCATTTCGAAGGCTGCATGTTCCAGAGGTCACATTTGATGGCCAAATACGACATTTTAGAAAAGCAACCATTCTAAACAAGTAAGAAATAAATTAATGTAATTTATGCCTTGAGGAATAACAGTCAATTTTATAATTGTTACTTTTCTGAATTAATACGGGTAGACATATTCAATGACGCATGTAGCCAACAAATGTGACCTCTGGAGGGCAAAGCCTTTGAAATGAGAAACAGCTGTAGGGTTAGCAAAGAGATGCAAAGGCAATATTTAAAAACTTTATTACAAAATAGATATTTATATGCAACAACAATATTAACAGCAATAAATAAGCGATTCCTCAGTGCTGAAGAACAGTGCTGGGTGTTGTTGTCATATTTGATGCTGTTATCTTGTTCCTCTTCAGGAACTCGAGCTGCGTCGAAAAACGCTAGGGGAACGCCGTTCAGCGTGACGGGCTCTGAATCTCGTGTGTAATCAGACCAATAGCTGGGCGAGACGTCACGGCGGGTGACGTAATGACCAGGAGGCTATAAAAGCACGTGCGGTGAGACCAGCGCCAGCTTTTTGTCATTCAGCAAGCGCTCTGTGTGTGTGTGTCAGTCTGATATCTGTTTGTGAGTCATATTTGGTGTTGTCTGTCCCGTAGGGCTAGAAGATAATTATGTCTAAAGCACATGACAAGTCACATCATTTGAGTAGGGGCGAAGGCAGCCAGCGTTTCAAACTGTGTGTTCCTCCCTGCCCGCGTTTCATTAACCCATCACGCTGAACGGCGTTCCCCTAGCATTTTTCGACGCAGCGTCTCGTTCCCTCGAGGAACTAGGGTTACATACGTAACCTGAGACGTTTTCCCCCTCTTTTACTATGTGTTGGGAAATGTTTAATTATTGTTGTTTTTTGAATTTGTTAAAGTAAAAAATATATTATTTACAAATATTAAAATCATTATTAAACTGAACAGATATTCTTATTATATTATTATATTATAATATATCTAATTGTTAAGAGTTCTGAGTAGCATCACCATTTTCAATTTGATTTGGAATTTTTGCAGCTAGGTGTTTCCAGTTCTACTCAACTGTGCAGTTTAGGAAAAACTAATTTGTAATATGTCAGTCAGTGGGCAGAGAACATCCAAGACACTGAGAAGGTGTAAAGAAACAAAGGAAGGCTTCTTCTACAAAGAGAGAGGAGAATAACCCACGCTTGAGTGGTCGAATCTGCTAATGCTGTTTTTCTCTCAGGTTGAACGTAAATCTTACAGTAAAGTGAGGTAATGGACTTCTGTGTGAGTTTATAAGAAGAACAATTGCACTCAATGCTAATTCCCACTGGTGTGAGCATTCAAAAATAGAAGCATTCATTATTTAGTATCATATGGCACCAGAGACAGTGCTCTTTATTCTGCGGTTTGACCTAAAGCATTAATTCCAGCTGACACAGTTCAGCCTCACTCAATCAATCATACAGGCAAATGCAAGAGGTGGTATTCTTTGACCACAAAATGTCAGCTTTGATAAATCTTGATTATGAGTTGTAAACTGTGGCTTTCTGTTGACAGTGCGGTTTAGGAAGGGCCTGCTAAGCCCTAATGAGAAAGCCTAATTTGACACATATACACACACACACTGTAAAATCATTCTCCAACAAAAGGCAAAATGTTGAACATTTTCCGTATGTATCTCAACTTTTTCCTAACAAAGAAACATTCTTTGACCTTAATTAGATTCTCAGTCTGACAGCAATTGATGACTACTTGCTTGTGCAGTTCTTACTGGAAACCAAGGCAGAGATAAGTATTTTTTACACACATTTACTAGGGAATGTGAAGCATTTATAGTACAAACACATCATAGACTAATAATTTTCCACCCATTATTGTTCTAATCATCCTAACCTGGGACTATGGATAAAACATGTTTATATTTGAAATATTATACAATACTAATGTTACTGTTTCTTCAGTATGTAGTATGAATACTGTGTGCAGTATGCAGGTTTTCTGTGGACATGAAATAGAATAGAACTTCAGTTTGCTAAAATATACACATATATTTTATTTAAAACATACTGAGCATACTTATACAGTAAAGCACATGTGGGATGCTGCATGCCATGATGCAGTACGTTTGATCTACCTTCAAATTCCACTGGGGATATTTATCTCGCCTCATTATTTGATCAGACTCCCAGAAGTTAAAAACAACACAAAGACAAAATGGCATTTTATGTTGTCAGTGTACTAAAAAGAATGAGTTTATTATCTGGAAAATGTTCCTCCATTTGTCATATGACAATGTGAAGTTAAAGATTAAATTTACGAGTTTTTTTTTTCAGCATTTAAAACAAAAAAAAAAGATCTGCTTTGATCAATATTCTTGTTTAATGTGTAAGGCCAATTGTTGCAAGGCACCTTTAAAAAGACAAATAAATAAATAAATAAATAAATAAATAAATAAATAAAAAAGTATTTCTAAACACAATGAGTGTTTTCAATTAATGTATTATTGAAAGTATTGAAATTATTCAATTATTCAATTGAACAGATATTCTATATGATAAGTCTTTTGGTAACTCATTTGATCAGATTCATTCATTCATTCATTCATTCATTTGTTCATTTGTTTGTTCGTTCATTAATTCAAAATTAGGTAAGAAAGCAAAATATTGCATTTACAAGATGATAAATGGACATAGTAAATTAAATACAAACATAAAATATGATGTGATCATGTGACACATAGTTAGGTATAATGTGACAGTGTAGCATTTTTAAAAAATGTTTATCCTTGCATAATCTGTACTGTTTTATACATTTATTATTTTTATACACTTAA
Organism: Sinocyclocheilus grahami; assembly: GCF_001515645.1. NCBI lineage: Eukaryota > Metazoa > Chordata > Actinopteri > Cypriniformes > Cyprinidae > Sinocyclocheilus > Sinocyclocheilus grahami. Next base: position 23,107 of record NW_015506495.1, on the reverse strand, counting down.
AAACTTGTACACAGTGTATTCAGTATATACTGTAGTATTCAGTTAATAGTAAGCTGTCATCCCATTTGAACATAACCCATTGCTGCATCGTTTTTTGCTTATTCCCAGCATGCATGTGGCATATAAATGATAGAGATAATGTTATAGGATTATTATTTTATTATTTACTGCTTTATTTATGCTGCTGCTGCTGTTGTTGTTTTATCATCACTGTTAGTTATTTGTTGTGTTCTGATGGTATTCAGAGATCATCTTTTTCATTAATGATGTTTGTTGAAGTTTGTGTATTAAGCTCTGAAGTTTGTCTGCCATCTGTTTGAAACTATTGAAGTGATGGCTGTGTCTGCCTTGCTTTCTTATCTCCAGATACTGCATGATCTTTGCTTTGCAGAGCTGTGCTAACTTTATCAGTTGAACCCATGAATACAATTTTAATTATAATAAAGTTGTATTTTATTGTTAAATTTATTGACTGAAGAAGATATTTTGTGTTTATTGAACAAGCCAATTCAAATGGGATGGTTTAAGTTTCTGAATTAATTTAGCTTTACATATTGAGTTGACTGTCTTTATAATTCAAGACATGTTAGCTTGTTTTCACAAACTAATAAAATTGTGTCCTGCAACTCATTAAAATAATATGTTGTTAGATTTCCTGCTTTAGCTATGTAATTTCAGTTGGACAGACTTTAATTGAGTTTAGTCAGACAGGTGTAGCGTCTGGACCAATCAAACACACAATATATATTTTGTTAGCTAGATTTCACAAATACTTTGTAACACCCCAGGACGCCGAACAGGACCCTGGTTTCATGGTAACCCGATACATTTACAACCTTGTGGAATGCGAGCCGACCCTCAGCTGCATTCTCCAGAAACAAGGGGGCACAAATGCACAGTAGAAATTGACTTTTCTACTAATTAATTCATAGGAAAACCTTTCTTTGAACGAACACACATATTCTTCAGGCCATTGTGTATATTATTGCTGTTTTGTATTAATCTGTTGTATTATAGAATATTTTATTCATGCTTACGATAAACCACTCATTCATATAACCTTACAAATACCGTGTTTAGTATCTATGAATTGGCTTGCAATAATTTGCCTTATTTCTTAAAGCGAGGTCCACATTTTGTGGACTTTTTTACAGTGCAGGTGAAAAGTTAATGTTCAAAGCCCATCAGAAAGTATTGACCCACCTTCATTGACAGCCACAGTTGTCATAGACGCACACAACATTTTAAAGTCGTTTGGCTGTATTGATTCACATTGTCAATTCAGTGAAAAGTCTGGGAGGGCTATTTCAGTCTTTGAATCAAGATGAATTTTTGTTAATTTGCTATATATAGCCTATATTAGCAAAAGTGTAATATTGAATAATGTTTTTTCTTTTTCTTTTTCAGTGTTAGTAAAAAAAAAAGAATAAAATTCTCTCCAAGGAAAATGGTTTCTTCTCTGTGTGAGTACATAGAAATATTAAGGTGAGAAGATGTGCTTTCATTGATCTGTTTTGCTCGCACTAACTATACACAGAGGTATAACATTTCTCAACTGTGAGCTTCCAAAAAAACACCATCAACGGTATAGTTGGAAGCACTGAGAGCTTTTGTGGCACCTTTATTTCACCCTCTGACTTTCCTCTTAGTTTTGTCCTCTCATTTCTTCCTTCCCCTTTTTTCACACAGTCTTTGTTTTTCCCCCTATGCAGACACTTGCTGGCTCACACAAATATATTTGATATCACGGAGTTTTGTCATAAATTGCGAATTGATTCCAGCCTGGCAACAGGCCTCTTACACAATTAATACCCCAGTTGCATATTAATAAAGCAGCCATCAAATCAATACACACTGAGACAAATGAACATTATCACGCTTAGAAATAAGCAGCAGCAAGTCAGCCTGATCATTTTAGTTAAAAAAATACTGTGCTATGCAAAAAAAAAAAAATTATATATATATTGGAAATATTTGCATGAAGTGGGATAGTTATCAAGTGTCAAAAATTATCTCGAATCCCATAAAATTATAAGAAATCTAATGAATTATATAAAATATGAGTTATATGAAAAGAAAGAACAAATTCTCTGAATGTCTTGAATGGGTGGTCGTCCTTTAATTCCAATTCTTGCTTGGCCCTCATACCAGATGGCACAATGCCGACCTGAGGTGAAGGGAGTATTTAGCAACAGCAAACATAATAATTCCAGCCCTGCAAATGGAATGGAATGAATTTCCTTCCCTGTCAGGCAATATTGACCAAGCCAGCAGTAGAAGAGCTTTGAATAAAATGAGTTTCTAATCCTGATCACCAGAACCTGTGAAAGGACAGAATGTGTGAAGCAGAATTCATAGGCTGGTCAAATGTCAAGTTTTTGAAATGGCCATTGGCTTGATTTGGCCTTTCATATTTGTGTGGGGAGTCAAAGGTTAGGATGGAGGTTTTTATAACATGTGACTCACCGCCGCACAGGCAAGATGACGCAGTTATGGCATCAAGCAGACAGCCTCATCGCCTGTGTGTGTATATTCTAGTAAGTGTTAGGCAATGGCTCTCCGCCAAAGCAACTTAAAAGACTCACTTTGGCACATTTATGTCAGTGCTTCGATTTGGGGGGTTACTGGACCATGCACTGAGTAACCATTGAGCAGGGTTCAGCATTGGTATTCTCAGACGGCACAACAACAGACCGTTCACTTACCGTCTGATGCAAACTGCACACATGACAAGCACGATGCAAAAAACAGAAGGTTTCAATTTTATTTAATGTTGTTTAAGTTTAATTTAAACTATTTTAAAAAGTGTTAATTTAAATAAAGCTGAAATAAAATATAAATAGTAGATAAAAAATGTAAACTTAAAAAAAAAAACTTAAATGAAAATTAGAAATGTTCCATTTGCAACTAACTGAAATAACGTCTCGGGTTACTTATGTAACCATGGTTCCCTGAGTAGGGAACGAGACACTGCGTCCTCTAGGGGTCGCTATGGGGAACGCCTCGTCGTGACTCGTATCTGAAGCATACATTGAAAAAACACCAACTCGTTGGCCGGCGACAGCCATGACGTCACTACCGGTGCGACTACAGTATAAATCGGTGCCGGGAGCTACACATCATTCACTTCTTCGTCTGAAGCTTGCGTCCGCAGCATGGCAAGAAACCTAGAGGACGCAGTGTCTCGTTCCCTACTCAGGGAACCATGGTTACATAAGTAACCCGAGACGTTCCCTTTCATGGGAACTTCGAACTGCGTCCTCTAGGGGTCGCTAGGGGGAACGGTATACCCCCGCCGCCATGCTGAGGGGAGATTGCTAAAATTTCTTAAACTAAAACTGAAGTAATTTTTTTAATTGTTGACAAAAGCACAGTAAAATTACAACAATTTAGAATTAATATTAAAACCGAAAATTTAAAAACAAAGGCTAAATAAAAATATTCTTAAATACTATAATAGCATAGAAATAATCTCACAAAAATATTATGTATTGTGATGTTTATATTATGTTTATTTAAGCTTCCAGGTTGATTCAACCAGCACTTTTGAGGAAGAACCACAGGAATGACTTGATTTGGCCAAATTTGCAAGGTTAAATAAGTTCTATACAATATTATATATAATGTAAATATATATACATTTGCAAGTTAACTAGATATCCAGTAGCAGAACTATATTCCACTTTGTTTTGTGAGTTATGTAAAATATATGAAATAATTTTTGACTGACATAAATTCTGATTACAAAGTCTTCATACCTGTACATCTTTGCTAATTCCTTTTTTTCTTCACAGACTGACACTGCTGTGTAATTCTTTAAATAATTGTTCTACTCTGATGCAATATTGTTATCAGCTATTTCAGATCAAATTATCCCTAAAAGGCAGTAAAAACAAAACAAAATCTAGATGTTTTTAATACATGTCATTCAAAAAGACTTTTCCTGTTTAAGCAGGTATTTTACATTTAAATTAGCTTGTATGCATTTGGCAGACACTTTTTTCAAATTGACTTACAAGGTATCCATTGAAAACTGTGGTGTTGCTAGTGTCATGCTCTATTGTTTGAGCTACACGAACATAATTCTTTGATAGAATAATCTACATTGTGGGCCAGATGTTAGTCACAAGTCTAAGTCTGTATATGTGAGACTATTAATGTAGTGACTTGCATTTTCTTGTATTAGTAATGACTAAGTGCCACATATTTATATTGGCACCAATATTAACAGGTTGCAGCATTCACAGTGCTTGTGTATGCATATGGAACTGAGCCTATTTTTGCAGTGTTCAGCAGAAAATATGTTGAAAATGTACTATGAACATATTTATCTTTTGCAATATAGGCTTTTATGAGGTAACATAAAATAGAGCCAACTACTACCATTGAAAAAAATTATTTTGACTAGTTTCCTAGTGACAAATACGCAGCTAACACTTTTTATTCAGTAAACCTGACTAAATCTAGATGTTTTAGATGTATAACTACATATTTAGGTCTGGATTCTGTTCTGTGTAGTTTACTTACCGTTTAAATGCAAATGTAATTCCCCTTCTCAATTAAATTAGACTGAGATGATCAGGTTTTTAATAATTAATAATGTCCCACAATAGCATTTTATAAATTACAGGCTTTAAAAATGGATAGTCCACCTAAATATACTGTTATTTCAGTATTTATATTAATATATTATTGTGTATATTAATATTTTTAATTCGTTTTTAATTAAATTGTTTTAATTAAGTTTTGTTGTGAACATTTTCATTAGTTTTTCCATTTAGATTTAATTTATTTTTGTTTCAGTTTTAGGTTTAGTAAATTTAGTACTTCAAAATACTACATTTCTAACTGGACATTTTTTAAGTTCTGGCATTTATGAAATGCCCACCACCACAAAAAAATAAAATAAATAAATCTGTCACCATATACCCACATGTTGTCCCAAATCTGTATGCATTTCGTTTGCACATATTTTGAAGAATGTTGGTAACCAAACACTTTTGCCGCCCATTGACTTCCATTGTATTTTTTCCATTGTACAGTCAATAGAAACCGAAACTGTTTACCAACATACTTCAGAATATCTTCTTTTACATTCCACAGAAGAAAGTCAGTCATACAAGTTTAGTATGTCATGAGGGTAAATTAATTATGAAAGAATTTTCATTTCACTGAACTGTCCTTTTAATGTAAAAACACTTTATTTTCAGTAAGCAGCAGAAATGCTGCCAGCGTGAACTTTGGCCTGCTGTCGCAGTTAATGTGCTGATTCACTTACATGCTGCTTAAGCATGCAGTGCGAAGCAAGCTTCCAATCAAGTTTCAGGACCTTGTGGTGTGGGTCTCTGAAGGGTTTAGACTGTGCTAAGTGATTCACTGGAAGAAAAGAGGGACACTGGGAGAGAAAGTAAGACGATGAGATGGATGGTTGGAGAGAGGTCGTAGGAGGTAAAGGGACCTAACTCATTGCTGACCCCTGCAGGCTTGCTGTCCGTCGCCTCTTAATCTCAATCAGCGAGGAAAGAGGGTTCATTACTCATTAGTGAGGTGTCTAACGGCAGCCTCGTCCCATGGCTCCGCACTCATCTTCTGCTCCTTCCCTCCGAGGCTTCTTTCTCTCTCATATGCACTTTTTCCATCTGTCTCTCTCTCTCTTTCCTTGCCCGCCAGGATGATGACCAGCCGTGATTGTGCTTTCTCAAACCTGTCTCAACCTCCAGCTAAACTGCTCATCCATGACCAATCGATGGTAGTGGGGCCCACGGAGGAAGATCGGAGTGTGTGTGCGTGCGCCTGGTCACCCGTGAGTGCATAAGTGCAGATCAGAGAAAATACCTTTAGGTTAAATTTCAGTTCCATTGAGCATCATCTGTCCATCCCTTCAGCATCCCAAGATCCCTCTGGAGCTCAGCCAACCTTTATTACTGAGCAAAAGAGAGAAACAGGCCTGTCACAGGCAAAGTGATAAAGCATCATTACCACACTGCAGAGGAGGAATGAGGGCAGCCTGCTCTGACACAACTCCTTTCATAAAGAGCTTCGCTCCAGCATATTGGACATCCAGTCAAAGAACTCCAGCAAAGAACAAAATGACTAGTCAGGCCAAATCCTTTGCTGGTATTGACATATCCTCTTTCATTACACCCCACTGTGCTGTACTGCACCACAGGCAGGGCTCAGGCTCAGGCTGGTGTGACTTTACGGACGTTGCCATCGGATCTTTCGCATGACAGATGAAATATTTTATTTCACAAAGCAAGTGCTTTGCACCGTAACATGATGAATCGGAACGATCTGGACATAAGTGAAAGCATCAACGATCTTTTAAGATGTTTGACTGGCTGTCAGATATACTTGCACTATAGTTGCAAAAAAATAAAAAGAAATAAAGAAATATATATATACAACCCAATTCCAAAAAAGTTGGGACACTGTACAAATTGTGAGTAAAAAAGGAATGGAAATGTATATTTATTAGGTATATATAAATACACACATTATAAATAAATAAATTATATATATATATATATATAACCTATTTTTCTGAAATATATACATGTGTGTGTATTTATATATACATAATAAATATACACAGCACACATATATTATGTAAACAAAAACTTTTATTTTGGATGCGATTAAACACGATCATATTTATTTGTCTGGCAATTATCTATCTATCTATCTATCTATCTATCTATCTATCTATCTATCTATCTAGTGATGTTTTTGTACCATGGTTAAACTAATACCAATTTGAAGAAGTTGAATAAAAAAAGTGTTATTTTCCTTTTGATCATGTCTTATCTGACTCCAATGCACCAAAACATATATAAAGCTGGTCCTAAATGGTCTTGCAAAATTTCAGGGAAAGCACTCAGACACAATAATTAGCACCAAGTGCCAAAAGACCCGCAATGAAATTTACCAGAAAACATTCAGCAGATTTATATCAGCAATATTTTTGTCTGTGATATTAGAATGCAGCAAGTAATGTCTTACAGATATACTGCTGCTATGGTTTGCTTCAGCCTCATAGTTTAACCACAGTGTGTGGCTGAAATATAGTCTTTATTTCTTCGTCCATATTTGTCTTCTCATCATTTCAAGGCCATGAAGTAATGCACATTACTTTCCTCATTCAGTTCCGAGTGATAAATGTGAAGGATTGTGGGGAGATTTTATTACTAAGATCCATCGTTTTCTGTAGATGGCAGTATTAAGTCAAGCATTTTTCAGTGCATTGTGCACTTCACCGTGTCTGCCTGGAAAGAGTGTGCGACTGTACATGTGAGGACAGAAAGTAACCTCAGAGACAAATTCATGCGTGTCTTTGTGTGTCCACACAACAAGGGAACATTTTTAACTCAGACCGTAAACAAACAGTTTTAATTCCATGGCTTTCTAGAGTGTTTAAACAAAATAACTGTAGTAAGAATTTAAAATCTCTCTTTTTTTATTTTCTTCATCTGTTTTCATAAGAGCTTGAATTATATTATAATTATATTATTTCTAAAGCCTTTGATATAGATGTTTAAAGAGACAATCACGTAGGCTATTGTGACAGGATGACAAAAAGGCTCTCTAACTATGCTTGCTGAATTTTAAGTTCAACATTTGTATGTCTCTAGAGCCAGCTTATAAATATGACAGATAGCCCTCCTGGTGTGAAGAGGTGGCAAATTTCATATTTTAATTTCATAAAGGGCTGTTATTAAATTTGAGCTATTAAATAATCCTTAGTTTGTCCCAAGTGTGAATGAGGACACATGTTGTAGGCACGATTTTGCATGGAAATGCTGTGTGCTGACAATCCCAGGATGCACTGCTGTTATGGGGCTTACAGGTTAACTCAATTGTTTATACATTTTTTCAACTGAAACAATTAGTTTAACAAATAGCTGTCATCGCCACCCATGATTAACAATCCCCCCAAAGACCTCGGAAAGCATCTTTTAAGTCATTCCGTTTAGTGAGACTGTAAGAAATCCCACGAAAGCTCCCTATTCATTCTAAATCTGCTTTCTAGCCTCTTTTCATTTCATCATAACTCAAAACAAGTCTTAATTTAAGAAGCTCCAGCACTGTCTGTGTGCAGACTTTGAAACACTCATGACAGATGTCATAACACTGTCTTCACCTCACAGTGATTGGCTGCCGCCAGGATGTTTTTTGACATTAATTTGCATAAAGTTGAACAGTATCCTTCTTTTGACAGTGTTACCACTTGAATGGCTGTTAAAAATGGAAAAAGTTGGAAATGGAAACTTAAATAACACTTAACAAATGTAACATATTTAACATGTGAAATATGTAAATATATTGTGTATAATATATATTTAAAAATGTAAAATGACAAATAGCAATTAAAAATGAACAAATGTATAATTTTTAACAGAGCTGAATTTTCAGCGGCCATTACTCCAGTCTTCAGTGTCACATGGTCCTTAAGAAATCATTGTAATATGCTGATTTGGTGCTCAATAAATATTTCTTATTATTATCAACACTGAAAACAGAAAGTTTAAAAGCACAACATTTATTTGAAATGCATTATTTTAAACAAAGTAAAAGTCGTTAATGTCACTTTTGATCACCTTTCCAGAATAAAACAAACAAAAAAAGAAAACTTACTGACCACAAACTATATATATTCCGTACCCACTGTACATATTTTTTTGATTAGTATTTAGTATTTTTGGCTATATATATATATATTGGCTATATATAATTTTTGCAGACCTTTGCAATCTTTTTCCAAACTCTAGTTTTAAAAACAACGCTTTAGATCATAAAAAAACAAATGTGCAAATGTGTGTGTGTGTGTGTGTGTGTGTGTGTGTGTGTGTGTGTGTGTCAAAATTCACAGAGGGTCCTGATTAAACATGGGTGTGATGTCAGCGGGGCACTGAGGTGTCATGTTCACACATGTGCCAGTGGGCCTGTGGAACTTCAGCAGGTCCAGGAGGTTCGCTGTGAGCATCACAGCTATTGACAGGGCCAAAACCCTCCACGACGTCACTAGAATAATTATTAGTACAAGGGATTCACATTTTTGCATTCTATATATATATACATACATATTCTTTTGATTAGTATTTAGTATTTTTGGCTATATATATATTGGCTATATATAATTTTTGCAGACCTTTGCAATCTTTTTCCAAACTCTAGTTTTAAAAACAAAGCTTTAGATCATAAAAAAACAAATGTGCAAATGTGTGTGTGTGTGTGTGTGTGTGTGTGTGTCAAAATTCACAGAGGGTCCTGATTAAACATGGGTGTGATGTCAGCGGGGCACTGAGGTGTCATGTTCACACATGTGCCAGTGGGCCTGTGGAACTTCAGCAGGTCCAGGAGGTTCGCTGTGAGCATCACAGCTATTGACAGGGCCAAAACCCTCCACGACGTCACTAGAATAATTATTAGTACAAGGGATTCACATTTTTGCATTCACAATTCTCTCTGTGTCTTGCTAATTAAGGTTAAAGGTGAGAAGATAGACTGAGATAGTGCATGGAATGGTGATGCAAATCCCAACATGACAGAATATTCATTGATTCTAAGCAGTGGTGTCAGTTTCCCATACGTCATGGCATGGAGAATGCAGATGATGCCATTTAAACTTGAAATATTGCAATTAAGATTTTTTTATTCTGTCATGACCATATGAGTAGCTCTACAACTAATAGTCAATTATACCCTTAAATACCCTTAAATCAAAATTAAAGTCTGTGTGTGACAGCGTTAAGATTAACTATGCTAGCGTACTCCTAAATGTTGACAAAATAACTGAATATACACTACTATACAATGGTTTGGAGTTGTTCAACAAGGCTGCATTTATTTGATTAGAAATACAGTAAAACCGTAATATTGTAAAATATTCTTAAAATAAAAAAACTGTTTTTCATTTTGATATAATTTAAAATGTAAATTATTCTTGTGATGACAAAGCAACATTTTCAGCAGCCCTTACTTCAGTTTTCAGTGTCAAGAAAGATGACTTATTATTATTAATGCTGAAAACACTTGCATTGCTTAATGCTTAATGCTTATGGAAACTTTAAATTTGTTTAAGAATTGTTTGATGAATAGAAAGTTCTGAAAATGTCTTCACTGTCACTTTTGATCAATTTATTGCCTCCTTGCTAAATAAACGCATACAAATAAACTGTCTATAAACTTAGTAACCCCAAACTATGGAATGGTACAAAATAAACATAACCAACAAAATAGTCAACAGAACAAAAATATTGATCACTCATGTTGCACTGAGCATATTTGGGCTTCCATGATTATTATGCTTTAGACCAGTTATAGCTGATGGTTTAGTTCAGCTGTAGTATGCCATACCAATTAGTGGAGTTTTTTCATTTCTGTGTCAAAGGTACTGTACCCTTCATAATGAAGCCAGAGCAACATTTTTAATGAGTTTTGAATCACTGACATGCTATTATTTAATTACTGATGGTAAGATTTTGATGCCTTCTCTCCCTGGAGTCTTAACAATATAGCTGCTTGACACTGGGCCTTGTTTAACTTGGAGAAACTGCAATCCTTTTAATTGCTGACCTTTAAGAAAGGGCTGACCATTTTAAGAAGAAGCTCAATTACTACACAATAGACCTCAGCGCTTTATTATGGCTACAAAGGCACACAATTGAAAGCTCCACAGATAACAACAGCAACTTATGAGACTGCACTATAAGAAATGATTAATAGATACAGTAAATAATGCTGAAAAATAACCGAAGATATACTCCATTATTGTATTTTTTGGTGTACTTAAAGGAACAGTGCTGAAAAATTTAAAAAAAAATGAAAGATTGCTGAAGATTTACTCACCCTTAGGTTTGTTTATTTGTTCATTAAAATAGATTAGAAGAGAGTATTACATCACTTACCAGTGGATCCTCTGGGTGCAGTCAGAATGAGGGTCCAAACAACTGATAAAAACATCACAAAAATCCGCATGACTTCAGTCCATCAGTGTCTTGTGAGGTGAAAAGCTGCATGTCTGTAAGAAACAAATCCATCATTAAGATTTTATTTTTTTTTACTCCAAACCATGCATTGCTTCCAGCTATAAGAGTCCTCTATACAAAATATTGCTTTATCCAGTGAAAAAGTTGTCTTATTTGAATCCGGAGAGGAATACAGTATGCACAAATCAAGCACTATTTACAAGGGGAAATAATTTTAAAAATGCAACATATAAACAAATATGCTGGTGGATTTTTACGTGAGAGGACAACAGGGTATGGACATTTTCACTGGAGGAAGCATTATTTTGGCCAGAAGCAATGGTTTAAAGTTAAAACGTCTTAATTATGCATTTATTTCTTATAAACACACAGCCTTTTGCTTCACGGTATGTTAATGAACTGGAGTCATGTGGATTAATTTGATGTTTTATCAGCTGTTTGAACTCTCATTCTGACGGCACCGATTCACTGCAGATGTTCCATTCCAATTAACAAAACAAAAAAAACAACAAAAAAAAATATATATATATATATAAATCCTGGATGGCCTGAGGGTGAGTAAATTATAAGCAAATGTAAATTTGTGGGTTAACTATTCTTTTAATATTCTGAAGTTATAACAACCTCTAACACATCAATGCATCCCAATTTTAAAGTTGAAACAATAAAAGTAGCTGGCAAGTTGAATTCATGATGAGATCAAAGAGGTAACAGAAAAGAGAGAAAAAAAGGTTTTGTAGTTCAATCCTCTTTAAAGTAGTGGCAAGTTGAATTCATGATGAGATCAAAGAGGTAACAGAAAAGAGAGAAAAAAAGGTTTTGTAGTTCAATCCTCTTTGCTGTCTTCCCAGCATGCACTGGGCTATGAATAATTAAATGGTTGCATTGTTCAGCAGTTTGCTAATTTTATCTATACTGTAGTTTTTTTTATTTTATTTTTTTGCCATTTGTTGTTGTGCAGTTTTTCCTCTACAAAATCAGATTGTCTAAATGTATTTGAGTGTTTTGTCTGTGTGTGTGGGTGTGTGTGTGCCATGAATGTTCATATGTCTTCATTTAAACAACAAGCTCTGTGTTCTCCTTGATGGGCATGAGATTCATAGAAAACATGAGATTCAGTACATAATACTGAAAAGTTTAAAGAAATAAAGGGAATAATTTGCTCTGCTTAAAGATGTCACTAGACTTATATGAAATTGTTACAATGATGGAACATTATGGTAACACTTTACATTAAGGTTCCCTTTATAAAGGGTTTATAAATGCATTATAAATAATTGATAAGCAGTTATAAATGCATGAATAAAAAGGGTGATTTTAATGCAATACCTTCCAAATAGTGAGCCATTTTTAACTTACATGTTATAAATGCTTAATAAACATATTTATTCATACTTTCATGATGCAGCAAAAAATAGACTATTATAGCTAGACTGAAAGGTGTTGTATTTATGGTTTTCTCATTTATATCTCATGACTCGTGTCACTTTTCTTACAATGTTTCTTACCAGAATCTACTCTGTATCTTTCCCATGATTCTCCACAAAAGTTCATGATGCCTGTCGACAGCAATGATTAGGAACTGGGGGGGGATCATAAAAGCACAACCATGACTTGATGAGATATTAATGAAAAGTTTAATTCCAATATTAGTTACCTGTGAACCGTAATGAAAAGAACCATTTATTAATGAGTTATAAACATTAATAATCCGTGAAAGTGCACTATAATGTAAAGTGAACACCTGTTAATCATTTATTAATGAGTTATAAATGTTAGTAGCCTGTCAAAAGGAACCTTAATGTAAAGTGAACACATGTGAACCATTTACTGAGCAGTTATGCTCAGTAACCAACATTACTGAGCATAACTGCACACGAAAAGTGGCTTATACAAGTAAACTCACAATAAACAATTCAGAAAAACAATCAAGTATTCACCAAATTATAACTATGCATCTATACAACAAAAAATATCTAATAAATGCAAGCTCAATAAAGGCACCTAGCAATTTTCAAATAAGCCTGAAGGACTTGATTAGTTGGATCAGGTGTGTTTAATTAGGGTTTAATCTAAACTCTGCAGGGCTCTGGCCCTCCACAAATTGAGTTTGACACCCCTGGCCTAAACCAACCAAAGTGTTAGTGGGTTTAAAAGTAGCTTACGCATTATTTTATCAACTAAGTACATTTAAGTGGGATTCTCAAACCTGATAGTAACTATAAAAATAAGAGCGTGTATTTTCACGAAGCGATGATCAGGGCCGTCGCTAGTAGGGTGAAAGGTGGTGACGATGATAGGGGCCTCCGGCAATTTCAACCAACTGCCAGCATAAAAGACACTCAGGATAGTTGAAGGGCCACTGCTGGGCATCGTCATGAAAGCTTATCATTTGCACGTGTTTTTAAGCTTTGCCAATTTAAACATTCAAGAGATTTTAAAGCATTCAAGCACAAGACCCGAAAGAACACAGCACACAGAGAGCCGCGTCTCACAGCCCTTGAACACCGAATTGAGCTTGGCCCCTTCTTGTGTTTGAACGGACCCCTGATAGCACACGTCCATCACGGAGACGTCTATTTGACGTCTGCATTTACATCTGCAAGCCGTATTTTTTTTAGAGTGTTTGCTCATCTGCAATATGTCTATAGGACGTTTCTAATCAGATGTCAAATAGATGTTTAGAAGATGTCTTTACGATGTTTATGATTTAGAATGAATGTAAAACTGACATCTTAAAGACGTCTATCAGATGTTTGTACACAGCAGATGCTTTCCAGATTAAGCGATCTTTAACAGACATCTTGCAGAGGTACCTGTGCTATCTATGACATGTCTAAATACCCGTCTTGGTGAGTATCCTCGAAAAACTGTCGGTTTTGTTTAAAACATTTAAGATAGTTAACAGATTAACGCGCTGGGCTGCAAAAAACACAATCTGGCTTTGCCTATGCATCTCAACAAACTGCGCAGCGAAAATCTCCCTCTAAGGTTATCGAACAATTCGCGCATTGCTCACCACTATTATGTTGCCCGAGCTACCTCTCCAAACTCTCCAGTGAACTTGACGCGAAAACTAATTAAATTCTAAGGTTTTTTTTTGCTTCATTAGCGAATTCCCCATGTTAAGAACCCCTGCTTCCCTTGCGCTACGTCAGGTGCTGCAAACCGATCAAAGTCAAGCTCACAGTGCGTTATTGTCCTCATCTATCCGCACACCCTCCGTCTCTATCCTCTCTCTCACTCCTTCTCTCTCTCTCTTCCCTCACACTGTCGCCTGTAAGCTCATGAGTGCGCGCGCCTAGAAATCCATCTGAATGCGAGGAGTGAAGGAGGGTCGGTGCGCTCTGCAGACAAATTTCACTTGTCATTCCTGAATAACGTCGCTCTTCCGGAGGGCTGGAATCGGACTTCAGTAAAAGAAGTGCGGTGGCCTTCGCCCTCACTCAGCAACGATGTCCGAATATATCCTCACTTTACTCGTCATACTGGGATTCGGGGATATATTCTCAAATGTTCAGACACTGAGGGACGCTGATATAGAGCAAGGTAAGACAAACGCAGCAGCTGTACAATGAAATTTGCGCTCGCGGAGCATCCTATAATCTGTCAGCGCATCTCGCCACGTGCGTGATGTCGCTACACGTTTTTGATGCGATGCGAGCATTTTCCCCCGAAATGTTGCGTTGAATTGAACTGGGAACTAGTCAGGTTGAGGTTGGAATGTTTCACTCGCGTGTTGTAGTAGTCGATGGTGTAATTGAGTTCCCTGTAGGTAGCGTCTGCTGGTGTGCATGGATAGAACCAAAATAGTATGAATAAACTCAAGCCCTAATATCGTATAATAACTAATAACGATATTTTTAAGACGGAAATGTGAGGTGTGTTGGAGGATATAGTTTCGAGATATATTGTCAAAATTAAACAAGAATGTGTTTGTTCGGTAAATGACTTTTAAAATATTTTTTTATTATTATTTGTAAGTCTTAAAACATATGAATAGGCTTACTGATAAACGTAGGTTACATTTAACAGTGCATTACATATAGGCTTTTTAAAATCGTGAAATAACGATTGAATTGTTGTTTATTGCAATATACATACCATGGTATGAGTCGCCTTATGATTCGAAAGGTAAGAGACATTGCCATACTTCCTTGCAATATTTAAATAGCTAGTTTGCTCTTATTTTTGTTATCAGTTATGTACATTGGTGTGAGTTATGTTGCATTATCTTGTTTAGGAAGAGTTTATTGCATTACCTTAGTGTCGCGTGTTACCCTGAAGGTGTTTCATGTTTGTTTGGGTGTCAGTGCTCTGTCTATTTTATTATTGGTCAATAGTTGCTGAAAAAGACAATTTTGAGCTGAACTCAGATGAAATCATCATGTGACCTTGTGTTGGACCACCTTTGTTATTTTCAGTAGCAAACAGATTTTAATAACCATCCTAATGTCTGAAACTTAGTCAGTGTATTGTTATGCCATAAAGTTCTGGCAACTTCTAACCACTATCGTCAAGTTGTGAATGTTGCAAGTTTCTCGAATATCACAATGTCTTCCTTGTATGGCTTGTATAACATACACTTTTGGCTGAAGAGTAGCAATTGTGAGTGACACTGTCAGAGAAATCTAAATCAATGAGGGCAGATATTTAATGAATCTTGATGTGGGGATCAACGAGTCTTGAACTAGTTGCAGGGGTTTTGTTCACTTGCAGCAAATCCCTGTTCACCATCGGATTGAGATAAAGCGAAGACTGTCAGCTTGTAGCACAGACAAATCTGTCAAGATTGTTTTCCCCTTGTGCTCTCAAAGCTAGACACGAGATTCACAAAAAAGAGATTCTGGTATCAAGTATCATATTTCAATTCATACGCAATATAAAGCACAACTAGTTATTTCAAGATTGTCTTTTAGAACCAAAAACTGCTTTTATGAACAAAGAAGATCTCTGCAGGGTGTTGCAGCTCTGTAGCCTTTCGCATGACAACAAGACCAACAGGTAAAACATAGTGTATCGTCATTTGAAATTTTATCAATTATTTAAAAAGTATATATGCATTAAGCATCCATGTTTTGTGATGTAACGTGACCTTTGGTTACACTTTACTTGAAGGGGTGTGCATAAGACTGACATGACACCTTCATAATCATGACATGACACATGTCATGAATATGAAGGTTTTTTATGCATGTTTATGACAACTGTCATTAAGTGTAATTCGCTCTAATGTAAAGATGACATTGTTTGAGATGTCTTTGCTATGGGCTATGGTTAAGGGTAAGGGTAGGGGTAGGGTTAGGTCAAATAATGTCATATTTGCATTAAAAATGGCATAACTGAGCGAATGACACTTAATGGCAGTTGTCATAAACATGCATAAAACCTCCTTCATATTCATGACATGTGTCATGTCATGATTATGAAGGTGCCATGTCAGTCTTATGCACACCCCTTCAAGTAAAGTGTTACCTGACCTTTCGATGCATGACATCCACTACAGCAGACAGTTATTTAAAATATATTTTAAACCATTTAGAGTGTTTTGTTACATCTAAACCATCATAAATAATTTACCTCTGACCCTTAAACATAATTCTCTACGACCATAGCTCTTTATATGTCATTGTGTTTTTTTATTTATGACAACATAAATTCAACATGGCTGGAAGTTTTGAAGCACCTAGTACTCCTTGAATATCTTCTTTTACTATCATTTATTGCAGTGGACAGATGTGTAACTTACAATTTAATTTGTTTTTGTTTTTTTTACTTTTTTTTTCTTAGAAAAACAATTCCTTATTTAATGAATACTTCAGGCATAAAAGGGTTAAGTCGAAAGAACTTCCTTGCACACGAACACTACTGTAGATCTTTTTGTCTCTTCATCCAGGTGTGTTCACGGAGAAAAACTGTTATTTTCAAAGCTGCATATTCATCATTTACATTTACATTTACATTTAGTCATTTAGCAGACACTTTTATCCAAAGCGACTTACAATTGGGGGATACATAAAGCGATTCTTCTTAAAGAGGCAAACAGACACAGGAAGTGATTGTAATACCAAGTTCTTAGACATTGTTCAAAGAAGTACAAGCTAGAAAGAGAAGGAATAAATAAAGAGAGAGAATTTTTTTTATTTTTCTTTTATGATGAAGTCAAGTAGCTTCGAAAGAGATGAGTTTTTCTGCATATTCATCATATCAGATGGATGTAAATGTCACTGTGCCCTGCAAAGAGATTATCTGAATAGTGGTACTCTGAGGCTTGTGTTCTCCTGCTAAATGCTTGCATTCATATCTCCATCATATGATACTATGTCCTAATTCTCAACACTGCTCATTGACTTATCACATATTTAAAAAACATAATGACAATCGGAACACTGAGTCATCAGTGTGGTTGTGACATAAGCACTCTTAGGATGCTTGATAAAACCGCTCTTTCCACAGTCTGTTTAGTGAACCTTTAATCATTGTTTGCCATCTAGTCCAGTGTATCGCAGCCAAGAGTTTACAGCACCGGTGCAGGCAGATGGAAAGGCATCATTGAAAAGTAGTTTACTCAAACCACACTTCATTATATCAAACCCTCTTTTATCTTACCGGGTGACTCTCACTTCAGATATTCATCGGCTATTATATAGACAGTTCAAGGTTGCTGGAAATGTTTAAGAGAGCATACCCCAAAAAGCAGGTTAAGCACTATCCTTTCGTAATGAAATTGGGAGGACGCCCCCATAGCCCAATTAAATGAGATTATATCTAGACATGCTGTGCTGGCTTATTGTCCAACTGTGATTTGTACCTGGTATTGGAGGAAAGTCAATTAAGACAAAAACAGTGATTGTTCAAATGACCTCAGTCATGCAAAGGCAATGCTGATCTGTTACACACTACATAGGGGAAATGCTTTTATGAAACTCAAGGAAAGGGCAGATATCATGCTCTGTTACAAAACCTAGGGAGATGTGTTGTAGGGCATGATCATAGCACTTTAAATGTGTAGGCTGTTTTAAATGGTAAGCAACTTAATTATGATGGCTTCTTTGTCTAGTTTTTGCCAAGTTTTAAAAGCAGCAATTTGACTGTGTACTGAGGTGAGCTAAGTAAAAAATGAATCCAAGATTGGGGAAGTTATGTGACAATTTTGATTGCAAATTAAAATAAACTTATTAAAATAAAAATTAAATATAACATGCTGGAAAAAATATAAAAATATATTAGATTTTATCAATAATAATTATTAGTAATTATATTTCATTTTTTACATTTTTGTTTTATTTTTATTTTTATTCCTAATATTTATGTGTGCCATATATTTGTATGTGTATTATTATTGGGCCATTAGCTTGGCAACATGCTAGGGTTAATTCAGGATAATTGGGACATTTTCTCCTTTTATCTCAATGGCAAAAAGTGTCCTAATTTACCTGAATTCACACCTGACAAACAAATATTGAAATCTGTTGACCCATGCAGAATGCTGTTTGTGTTGCTGCCTTTGTAGAACATTCCAAATCGGACACTTATTAGGGTTCAGTTAATATTTGGATACTTCCAGCTAATTCACACTGCATTGACACCAACTAAACATCAACAGACACGTTCATCGGGGTTTGTCAGATCTGTGTGTTACCCCTGTCGGCATCTGTTGTAAATTTTCGCAGATTGAACATGTTCATTCAGTGTATGTTGGGTTGTGGAATGTCTGAGAAGGGACATACTGTAATCTGGTGATTATTGACACTGGATAGTGTGAATAAAGTTGTAGAGGGCAGCACACTAGGTTTTGGAACAGGGTTGTGGTTGCACACCACTTCCACCCTCAAAAGACTGACCTTCTCAGGTTGGTTTACATTTATTTTCATAGGTGGTTTACGTCAGTGTCTGGAAAGTTTTACTTGAAAAAATGTCTGGTTTGCCATATGGAACTCATTTACAGGCTGTTTCTGGGTATAAATTCATGCCTCAACTTCAGGTGTTTCCTCCTTCCCAACCAAGTAATTGGTCCAGTGGTCCCAGTCAGAACATTAAAATACCCCATACTTAGTTGATGACCTTACAATTATCCATGTGATACTCTATTAAACGGGAAGCAATAAGGCATGCTAATCCCGAGCCAAAGGGGTTCAGCACTTGCTAAAAAGGGGTTTAGAATGACAAGGGGGATGACAAAGCAAAGTACTCGGGTTCTGTTAAGAGCAGTAGCCTCGCTTCTGGAAGTGATTCATCTAGCACCTGTGTGGCAGGCTTCATTGTTTTTGTTGCCGCTCAATTGCACGCCCCATTTGGTCTGATTGAAGTTCAGTTGAAGTTGGCCACACATTCAGCTGAGTCATTAAGTGTTCTGACCTTTGACAGATCAAGTGGTTGTGGCTGAGCATTGCTGTTGGAGCTAATCCTGCAATACACAGGTAATCTGCTGGCCTATGACATCATGTACATCTGTATTTTATGTTGACATGCTGGAGCAGGTCTGTGGAAATGAATGGTGAAGGTCAAGATATTTATTGCACCACAGTGTTTTCCATCTGGTCTGCAGGGTCCAAAATTAACTTTTTGCTTTTAAATTGAGAATTTTCCAGCCTTAAATATATCTTACATTAAACTTTTTTTTAATTATTATTATTAATAAAATAAATACTTTTGTCAGCCCTGTGATGGACTCACCATCCACTTGTGTTTCCCTGCATAGTTCAAAAGATTTGGAGAAAGGGTGGATGGATAGATGGAGATATTTTTGACTCTGACAAAAAGGAAATTAGATGTTTTCTCTTTGCATATTATGACAAATATTGAAAATAATTATTTCAGTCTGAGCATCATATACTGTAGTCTACAAGATGCAGAGATCTGTTCTTTATGAGACAATATGTTTATCAGTGAGGATCTGACTAACATTTTTTAACATTTAATTTAAATGGACAGTTTACCCAAAAATAAAAAATGGACATAAGTGCTCCCTCGTGTCGTTCCAAACCTTATGAATTTCTTTCTTTCTTTCTTTTTTTTTTTTTGTGGAACACCGAAAAATTAATTTTAAATAACGTTTGGCCACTGCTTGAGCAAAGTATTTTGTATGCAGTCTGGAGAATACATATGTTGTTATAGTTTGTGGATTTATGCACCCATTTTAATTGGATCTGGACGTCTTTGCATCATTTTCAGAAAACAGTCTGTTAGATCTGGTAAAACACATGGTGGCCTGGTATTGTAGGCGAGTGCGTGGTGAAGTCGCATGTTCAGACTGGTGTGTGTGTGTTTGTGCGTTCTCACTGTTGAATTAATTATTCAGAGGTTTCAGATTAAGCTTTTTGTGAAATGTGCAGCATAAGTAACGTGATTAATGAAGCAGCGAATCTTCTTCTTCACTCTCTCTCTCTTTTTTTTGTTGCTCTGTCTCCTTTTCTCTTTCCACATTTTGTTTTTAGTGGAGTGGTACCAGTCACTGTGTAAAACATTATTAGAATACATGGAAAGGATTAAATTAGAATATGACACATCAGAGACAAAGAATTATGGGTGCATGTGAAATAATTTATCAGTGTTTATTATTTTATACTGAAGACTAAAAGATTAGCAAATATTCTCAATGAGCAAAACAATGTGCTTTGTGAAAAGCAGAGGAAATTAAGAAGTTATCTTAATAATTTAATAAATGCATAGACAAAACAGATATCAAAAGCAGATATTTGTTGCTTTATATATGAAGAATTGTACATATTTATGTAAAAATAAATGACACAGCAACAAGTATTGAAACAGAAATAAAAGAAATAAGAAAATAATACAATAATGGTGTGTTTACACTTTGCTCAAATGATTTGCATGAATTTTGACAGCGTGTAAATGGTCTAAATGCGCTTCTCAGAGGGCTGGTCTACACATTACAGAGTACAGTTGGCTTTTGTGCTGCTGTGCGGTTCGTTTATAATATTGTGAACCGTACAGAGGTAATGATGACATACAGAGAAGGAGATGAGCCACTTATTTTATTTCTGTGGAGATAACAACGAGGATCATATTATATATAAACTACTCAGAGACTCTCAGAGGTCTTCTGTGTTCTGCACAAATGAAAGCTCGAGGGTTTAGCTGGACCGCCTTGTAATGCTGCATGAAAGTCATGAAATTACATTAGAAAAACTTTGTTGATTAAAAATTTATTTTAATTAACCTTTTTTTTGTACAAACATTATTCAGTTTGCTGAAGTTTACCTCTAAATATGTATTTTCATAACAAAATACAGTACAGTTAAAAATTTGGGGTAAGTTTAAAAAGAAGAAAATCGTTTTATTCAGCAAGGACACATTACATTGATCTAAAGTAAAACAACAAGGCATTTATATTGTTACAAAATATTTCTTTTTCAAAGAAAAGCTGTTCTTTTGAACTTTGTTTATCAAAAAATATTGAAAAAAAGTCATTGTTTCCACAGAAATATTAAGCGACACAACTGTTTTCATCATTGATAATTAATAATAATAAGAAATGTTTCTTGAACACCAAATCAGAATATTAATATGATTTCTGAAGGATTATGTGACCTTAAAGACTGGAGTAATGGGTGCTGAAAATTCAGCTTTTCTTTCACAGGAATAAATTACATATTAAAATATGTTAAAATAGAAAACAGGTCATTTATATTGTAATAATATTTCACAATATTACTGTTTTTATGGTATTTTTGATCAAATAAATGCAGCCTTGGGGAGCATACAAAATTTATTTCAAAAGTATTACAAAACCTTACCAACTCTAAACTTTTGAACAGTAGTGTATATTAAGATATAGTTTTATATTACAATTTATGGAACGCATTAATTTTCACAAAACTAAAATTAATGTAAAATATGATGTTTTGAGCAAAGAAAAAACAGTTAAAGCTAAACCAAAAACAAATGTTCTCTTGTTAGTTGCTTTTAATAAAAACATCCGCTAAATGTGTCAATGTTAATGTGAAAAGAGACCTGCGATTGAGTGAATGCTAAAAGAACTGTGTACTTTTTCACTCTGGTCACTTTTTGGTCCACTTAAAGCAATCTGACTTTCATTCTATTAAAGAGGACTCAACACCCTTAGAAACTGCATAAGGGTTTAGACAGGTTAAAACTAATGCTAGACTCAGAGCAGTGTATGCAGACAGTGGACCAGAGCTGCAGAGATTCAACAGTCTCCGAGACTTTATCCTGGGGCAGTCAGCCTGAGCCCAGAACAAGTAGTTGGGGCACCCTCATGAGGCACCTCATAGTTAGCATGTAGCTTTGGTACACTGTTAAATCTTTAAAAAGACTCAAGACACATCATGACTCATGACTGAAGCATGAAGTGTGACCAAAGGTTCTTTCAGCCCTATGTGACATACTGTGGTTTTCAGTGTCATACCATATAAATAAAAACTTGTTTTTGGGCAGGCTCCTGTATAGGTGCCCTGTAGATATTAGTAGTTCACTCACTTGACATATGGCAAACAAAGCCACACACCTAGAGAGAGAGAGAGAGAGAGAGAGAGAGAGAGAGAGAGAGAGAGAGAGAGATAAAAATATTTTTT
>NW_015506495.1:0-321 GCF_001515645.1 Sinocyclocheilus grahami | reverse complement strand
TCATACTCATTTAAATTAAGCATCTCACGCCAAGGAGTATCAATAATTTTATCCAAAAAATTCTTATTAAAAATCTTAACACAAATTTTATAGCAGACCTTTCCAGAAGTAATATCTGAGCCCTTCACAATCAACCTATTAACTTCTAAGAAACAGCCTTCACAATTATCCATTGTGGGAGTTAAATATAAGTCAGGAAAAGAATCGAAACAATCTGGATTTACAAGCCCCAATAAGTAATCTAATAACAATTTCAATTATTTTTCAGACAAATGTGTCTTCCACTTGTCAAGTACTCTGGCAACCAGACGCATAGATCTC
>NW_015506494.1:265340-266761 GCF_001515645.1 Sinocyclocheilus grahami | reverse complement strand
CGTATGTGTAAACATACCTGGCAATAAAAAAAACTCATTCTGATATCTCACACACCCCTATTGATTTTAGCTTTTTGTTGCTTTCATTTAGTATCAGTGTGTATTTCATATTACGTTACACCAGTGTAATACCACACGCCATCAATATTATAAAAGCACAATGTCACAATTATGCTCTTGTTTTATTTCTCCTTAGTTCATTTAACAGGACAGAAAGGCAAAGAGCTGATGTTTGATGATCTGCCGCATGAGGCTGAGAGCATTGAGCATTTTACAAAAGCTGGCTGGTAAGAGGTGTGGAGGAGAGAATGGGGCGTCCTGACTGATCGACTGACTGACAAGAACAGCCGCCTGACCATTAAAAACTTCACATCCAGTGATGAAGGAACTTACACAGCTGAAATCTCAACAGGAGTAATCCCCGTCACCGTGACGGTCACAGGTGAGAGAAATTTGATCGCTTTGCCTTTCATGCAGTGTGTAACACAGCTCCAAGTGAATGAAAACATCCTGCAAAGTGTTAAATCTGAAAGTGCACTGTGTATAAAGTTATTGTCTCTCTAAAGCAAGAGTCGACTCTGAATCATAGAAACAAGTCGTTTTTAAAACTAATCCCAAGTTGGTCAACATGAAACATTAGCATATTGCCCGCCCACTTGTTGGTCTTTTCAGGTTGGTCAAAATGAAAATGCAAATACATTTTTTGCCACTAGGTGCCACTTTTGGAGCGCTGTTTCCCCGGTAACGCTGTACACAAAGCAGCACTGCGCTCACAAACGCTGCTTTATCAGGCATTACAGACGAGATCCAATCAGAACAATCACCGCAGATCAGCGTCACACAAAGGAGGGGTTTGGAAAAATTAATCGTTGAGCGAATCGTTTGGGAGTCGTTGAGAAAGTAAGGTGAAAATATTTTTTTTATCAAAAAGCTATAACATGTGACATAAGCAAAATAATCACTCAGTGAAGGTGTAACAAAATGTCTCTATGGCAGAAAATTGTTTTTTTTAAATCCTGTGTCCAGGGATTTTTTTTGCCATGCTGTGGTCATAGAGCTCTTTGTGGTGTTGCCTAGATGTTGAACTAGATTTGTTGCATCAAATTCACACGTACTCCGTCTGCTAGAGCCCTGAACGAGCCTCAAATTTAGGCCCTAGTCCGGCCCTGGCCCGAGACGCTCAGGCCCTAGCCCGGCCCGTGTCCGACAGCTTATCAGAATTACCGGCCCGAGCCCAACCCCGACCCGAGCACATCTTTTTTTCCCCTTCTCCCAAATGTGTCCTGACGGCACGCACCATACATGCTGCTGCTGCTGGACACTACGTCTAGCACGGTCTTGTGTTGTTTCCACCAGCGAGGCAATTTTTTTCATCACTAATTCATGGATGTCTAAAATATAAAAATAAGGAGAAGCCTAAA
>NW_015506494.1:262744-264664 GCF_001515645.1 Sinocyclocheilus grahami | reverse complement strand
GCATGCATTTATTTTTAAATACAACATTGAATTATTGAACATTTACACATTTTTGAACAATTACATTTTTTGTGTGTTTTCTTATTAACGACACATTCTGAACAATTCTATATTTAAGCAGTGTATTGGTAGTTAGTTAGTATGCCACACTTTAAGAAACGTCTGTAAAATAGGGCACAATGCACAACTTAAGGGATAATGTCCTGGCAGAAGTTTACCAGTTTTACTAACTTATATGTTAAAACTGATCAACAAATGCAGGTACAAACTAATAACAAGGTGTTATCATAAATGAACAATTATTATTGAACACTCGCATCTAGCAGCATAGTTCATGTGATATGTGTACTGCTCGACGTCTGTAATTTCCTCTTCTTGTGTAATTTAGAGGGAATTTTCAGTCACAGTTGCCAAATTAAAAATAAAAACAGTTATGCCTAAACTTTTATTGGATGGAGTTTGTCTGGATAGAAAAAAATGTCAGGAAGCACAAAGCAATTGCTACATTACTCTATTATTCACACATCTTCTAGGTGTAAAAGTTTTTGGTGCATTTCTTTGACAGTATTCACTGGAAGAGAGCGTGGCTACTGCCTGAAAAATGATGCATTTCTAATAAAAACAGAGAAGGTCATTTTAATACTCGACATAATGGCTATTGCTTCTTTTGTTGATCTCTCTAACTTATAAGCATTCTGTAAATTTGAGGAAGAGACCTTACTTCACTTATTCTACAGAATTTAACTCATCTATCTGCTATAATAAAATGTGATTTAAATCATTCGTTGATATATTTCTTTACTTTCAACTATTATTTTCTCTCGTGGACTATATGTAAACATCTTAATATCTTATTCAGGTCAGTACTAAATAAACAATAACATGCATTTTGTATGATCCCTCTTATTTTGGGGAAATAATTAACATTTTGCAGATTCTGCAAAGGGGATGTAAACTTTTGACCTCAACTGTATTTACAGCTACACTGTAATATATTCAGAGATATTTAGTATGTACAGAATTATGCATTGTTCAGTATATCTTTACGAGTATTAAATGGAAATCATAGTATGATGCACATATGTTTTGATGCAGTATATCAAGTGTGTAGCAACACTTGCGCTGATATAGAGACTATTCTTCAATGCTTTTCATTGCTCTGGAACGAAAGAGGAAGACTGCGTTTCTGAAGCTTGGCGTTGACGCGACCGTCATAGTGACAACAGCCAATCACATTACTGTTCTGGTGTTGCGTCAACCAATCAGATCGCCTTATGCAAATACCCTAGCGCAGACGCTAGCCAATCGCCTTCATGCAACACCAGAAGACTAATGTGATTGGCTGTTGTTGTTCACATCAGTCACGTGACCCGTTCAGCACGCCGCCCATCTAATCACGTGATCATGGAAACAGGTGTTTCCTTCCAAATAAAAGCCAGCGTGTTTAATAAGTTAGTTATTAAATGCATTTGTGGATTATTACATAAATAATTCACAAGATTATGTCAGTCGCTGAACATCATACAATATTACGCTGATCTTCTGACAGCTCAATCTGCTTTGAATGAACTTCCAGTAGAGGACTATAATGACCAAATATTCCCAGACTGTCAACACACTCACCTCAGCGTGTTTCATAAAATAATTATTAAATGCATTTGTGGATTATTACATAAATAATTCACAAGATTATGTCAGTCGCTGAACATCATACAATATTACGCTGATCTTCTGACAGCTCAATCTGCTTTGAATGAACTTCCAGTAGAGGACTATAATGACCAAATATTCCCAGACTGTCAACACACTCACCTGTGCGTGTGTGTGAGTGTGTGTGTGTCTGTGTGAGTGTGTGTGTGAGTGAGTGAGTGTGTGCGTGTGTGTGTGTGAGTGTGTGTGAGTGTGTGTGTGAGTGTGTGT